>NW_020897695.1:18028207-18158449 GCF_003984885.1 Neopelma chrysocephalum | reverse complement strand
GACTTTAAATGTCCACCTGGGTTTTGGAAAGCAGACGTTTCAAGATGTGTCAGACTGCTGTGTAATTAAGTAGGTCATTGGTTTCGGTCCATATAGCATTTCAATTCCAGATGTGATCACAGTATAATGAAACACTTTTGAAAAATATCATGCATCTCTAACAATGTTTGTCAGGGGTTTTTTTCAGTAGCTGTCTGTTTTGGGGGGTTTGTTAGACCACTGTTGTTTCTGTGCAGTGGAAACCAGAAGGGGGGAAAGAAGTCGGTTAAAAGTGGTCTCTCAATAACCAGCATAAGTTCATAATAGTGCATTAGCATGTGCCATGGAATTTGTCAAAACTGTTACCTGTTTATATTTTAAACTGGGAGTCAGAAGACAATTTTTCATTTGGGAAGAGGTTACTTTCTTTAATTAGTACTGTAGTTTTAAATCATTGTCCACTTTTGTTAAATTGTTTGGGAAATTTTGAATTCAAATATCTGCAAGATCATATAATTGGCTCATAGATCATCTTCATACCTAAATCCAGATATTTTGCTAATTTACCTATTTATCTTCAGAAATAGTTTGGTGAGTTTTGTAGCAAAATAAACAAAAAACTAACCAAACAAAAAAGAAACAAATCAAAACAAAAACCACAACACTAAAACCAGTTCAGTGGGAGTTTTTTACCTTGAAGATGCTTTTATACATGCTGCATAGGCATATACCTATAAAATTACTTTTAATGTGACAATTTTTTTTATCACAATTTCTTTTCCTGACCTAAATTCTCCCAGAAGGAAAGTAGTAGTAAAAAGTAATATTCTGATTTCAAACTCTAGATACTTCCGGTCAAAGAACTGTTGTTAGATTTCGGTAAGAAAGAATAAAAGACACATTCTAGACTGAGAACACACACTAAAAGTCACACAAAATTAATTAATTTTTAAAGTAGTTGCTTCTATTTGTTCACGATGTTCATACAATTGCTATATGGAACGGTAACAGCCCATTGGCAAAAATCAACTATCGTTGATAACGGTATTGCCATACTATTACCTTTGTCATTGTCTAAAGAGAGGTAAAAAACCCCAAACTAATGATATTTTCCTTGGTTACTTTCCTTCACAAATAAAATTACTCCCTATAGCAATTAGTATTTTTACAAAGCTGCTTACAACAATGGTAGAAAGTATTAATAATGAAATTAAATTATTAAATATCCATTATGGAAAAAAACATATAAATGTTTCATAGCCGTATTTTTGATGTAGCGTTTGCAGGCGCAGTTTCAGTAACTAATGAACACCATTATAACCTGGACATTTAGGTAATTTAAATATGAAGATAATTGGATAATTGCTTGTTCTATTAAATTAACAGGAAAGTACTGTAGAGAAAGAGAAATGTAACTTGAAAACTTTTGATGTTCTTGCAAATGGTAGTTCTCTATGAGCAAAACATTATGATCAATGATGCTTTAGATCATTTCAGTCTGTTTTAACATAACTTCAATGTCTTCCTTGTATATAAAGAAGAGAGGTACTAAGTACAAGATTTATAATGACAGCTTGATTTCCAATCCAAATTCTGTTCTTGTTTCTTAAAATAGGAATGTTTAAACTTTTTGAGGTGTTTAGAGGGATGTCCCTAGTAACTATGTTATTTAAAGGCACTTTTTTGTTTGGTTGAGGGTAGGGGCTTTGCTTACTTTAGAATATTGTTTCATATTGTTAGGGAAAATAACTCTGAATCCTTCTATGAGAGTTTTTTATTCAGTTCTCCTGCTTCCTATTTAGAAGTCATCATACTTGACTAATATAAAAAGTAGGAACTGAACATACATTTCTCTTGGGGTTTTTTTCTCTTCTAACTTAAGGAGCAGTTTTAACACTACAGTGATGATTTTTTTCAAATTTTGAAAAAAGAAAACTAGTAAAAAATACAGCAAAGAGAGACAACAGTCAATTCTTTTCTGGCTATTGACATTAACAGGGAACTAAGTTGACTTAAAATAGTTTTTGGTCTTAGTATGAGAAAGATGTGTGTGACTGAGAAAGAACATGAAACAGTCAAGTTTTCATACATTTCTGTGTACCAGTGGTACTAGTACACTTTCTTTGGTTTCTAACAGTCAATGTGTGTGAGTTGGTAGAACTGGGGAGAGGCAGGTCATCTCTCATAACCTAATCCTTATTGATAGTAGGAATTAAAGACTTGGAAACTGTCAAATACATGAACCAAACTACTAAAAAAGTAAACCGCTTACTCTCATGTTTTTGCATAAAGCAGACAAAAGCTCTGTTTATTAACATTAGCAAGTATTGAATTTGCCAAGGAAAATGTGGTTTAATTAATCTTTTGTATTCTATTCAGTACAAGGTGATAGGAGATTCCCCAGGTAATTTCTGTCTTCTTTGTGAATCTTGGATCCTCAAGTTCTGCATGGAAGCAAAAAAAGGTAGGGATCAGCTGGGTTGTTCAGGCTGCTGGAAACATGGTATGTGCTGTATTCTTTAGGGGTAGACTGTTATCTAACAACTGGAAACATATGAAATCTTACTGATATGGTACAATCACAACAGGCATATTTTTATATACTTAGTCTGTTGTAAAATTTGTTATGCCTCAGCTGGCATCTGAATTATAGAGGTTTTCTTGTTGGCAAAACAGTGGAGGTAAGATTAAAAGTTGTCTTGTCTATATCATTGCTGCCAGAATATACATATCAACTTGATAGGCTTTTGAATATATTCTCTACATTTTTACAAAACTAAAAGCTTTCTTTTTTAGTTTAATCTGCTTCAATTTTGCATCTGCTCGGTCTTTCAGTGTGTATCTATTAATGCTGTACACTATGGGTGAAACAGAAATGCTTTTATTAAAAGTTATATTCAATAATTGGAAATATATTGCCCAGGTTTTGAAGTACTCAGTTCTGGATCTCATAGGAAAAAGCTGGGCACAGTAATAACAATTATGAGAACTAATTAAAATTGTCCCTGATTTGAGTGAAGAGTTGGACAAGCAGTCATTCCAAGGTTCCTCCATTCCATCCTACGTTGTTATGGGATTCAGTTCTCTGAAAATCCAAAGCAATGGTACCCAAAAATAAAGTTATTGCTATGTAGCCACTCACTGACTCTTGCTTAGTGAGGGTTTTAATGATCAAGCTCTTCATACCTTGCCAGATAAAATCAGAATTTCAGGACATAGTCAGAAAAAAATGGCAAGAAATAAAGGAATTAATCTCCATTAAAAATAGATTTAAAAAAGAAACTTGAAGGACAGATCTTCAGAAAAAATAGATGTTTTGAATAATTTATAATCTCTCAAATATTAAACAGGAGCAGTCGAGCTGTGTCGTCTTTGTGGTTTGAATGTGATTTTATGAGTGCCAGCAGAATTTTCTTTTTTTTAATTTTTGCATAAGCAATTTTTGATCAAGGGGGTGTACTCAGATGCTGCTCTATTAGTGATAAACATCAAGATACCTGAGACTGTCCAGAGAAAAGAAAGTGTGTTGGTATGTGATTCACTTTGCTTCTAAGACATGTCATCTACAAAAACCTTTTTTTTTTAAGTCAGTAGTAGCAAACAAGTTGGAGGTTTCATTTGAACTGCCATTGAATTTTCCATTCCTTATTGAGTTCACATTGTTGCCTATCTGAGCAAAGACTATCAATCAAAACTTCATGAAAGTTAAAGGAGACAAAGCAGTCAACAGCTGTAAGAAAGGACTGCTTTCCTCGCTTAAGTATTATGACACAGTTTGTGGATCAAGTGGACTATCCAATCAGCAGATTGTCTAATTTTCCTGAGTGGCAGAGAATTGAGTGTGTGCTGCATGAACCTTAGATCACTGGCAGAGCACAAAGGCAGGAATCTTTGCAGGAAATAATAAAATCATTGGTACAGAGCATATCTCAGAAAGGTCCCAAAAGATAAGCTAGATGAATTGAGGGGACAGTAAATCTCCCTTTCAGTGTTTGTCAGAAGGTTTTAAGTTGAGCTCCTGTCTCTGTCTCTGAGAGGAGAGATAATAACAGAAGTAGTGTGAGATTCATGATCTAAGAAGATGGTAAGAATTTCGTGAACTCATAACAGCTGATGACCCAGACTAAGCATTTAAGGTCACTATTGTACTTAGAGGTTAAAACCTTATAAAGTAAAAAACAAACAAGGCATGAAAAGTCATTCAGAGCTACAAGTTCTGGAATCTTATTTTTCCGTCCCTCTCAATGGGTATATTGTTTGCTTACTTTATTGTTTTATTTATTTTTCATTTTTATTTACTTTTTTTTTTTTTAGTGGTTGTTTGTTTTTTTTTTACTAAAAGCAAGCACTAATTCATTGAGGTTTATCCTTCTGGGTAGGAGATCTGAAGGGCAAGTAAAATTTTAATGCTGCAATCCTAGGTAACTTCCTGGTTTATCTTTAGAGTTGATAATTATTTTCCCAATCATGTGGTAATACTACTGACTTCAATTGTTTCCTTGTAGATTAATAGGGAATAATTATTGTTTTCCTTAATTTTTATCTTTTCTTCTGTGCTGCAGTAGCATAAGAAGCATAACTAGAGTTTTCAAATGTGGCCTTAAACAGTAATTCTAAGATGTTGTGTGTGTGAGCACAAGAAATACTTAATGCATCACTAATGAGAAGTGCTAAGAACTTACATGAAGGAGGAAATTTAAAAAGTGCTATCATTTTTTTTATTTCTTTAATTTAGTGGCAAAATACATTTTGACTATTGATATGTTACTTCACTCCAATAAATATGGAGTATACCCTATGTCCAGTAAGAACTTCACATAAAAAGCCTCCTCTAAAATGAAATGTTATGGAATGGATGAAAATAAAGCTTCATTTTCCTAAGCCATTGCTTAACTTTGTGTACCAGAATTAAGTACTTTAAAATAAGATATGCTTGAACACCTGATTTGAAATTAGGTGCCATGTACCAAGGCCTGATACCTTGATGCAGACAGAAGCAGAACAATGTAGACTAGTAAGGATGACAGTGCTGGTTTGGTTTTTTTGAGGGGAGAGGTGTTGTTGTTGCTTTCTTTTTTTTTTTTTTTTTAGAAGACTGATGCAAAAGAGCTTTTAGTTAACCAAATATTCTGTACAGTCATAGTCACTTAAAATTGGGCAGTGAATAGAAAATAGTTATATAATAGGGTGTTATCCTTCAGGAACAAACTGCTCCAACATGGATCCACCATGGGGTCACAAGTCCTGACAACAAACCTGTTTCTGCATGGACTTCTCTCTCCAGGGTCCACAGGTTCTGCCAGGAGCCTTCTCCAGTGTGGGTTTCTCACAAGGTCACGGCCTCTTTTAGGCATCCACCGGCTTTAGCGCAGGGTCCTCCATGGGCTGCAGGTGGATATCTGCTCCACCATGGACCTCCATGGGCTGCAGGGGGACACCCTGCCTCACCATGGTCTGCACCTAAAGCTGCAGGATAATCTCTGATCTGGCACTTGGAGCACCTACTCTCCCTCGTTCTTCACTCACCTTGGTGTCTCCAGAGTTATTTCTCTCACTTATTCTCACGCCTCTCTTCTCTGGCTTCAATTGTTTCTGCACAGTAACTTTTTGTCCATCTTAAATACATTATCTCAGAGGTGCTATCACTGTTGCTGACAATAAAAAATAAATCAATAATTGATTTATAGTGTTTTGGAAGAATACTTCCATTGAGAGAGTGTTTTTGAATAATCACTTGAATTTCAGAGTAATTCTTATATGTGTATATAAAAATACATTTAGAATAATTGTAGGATGACTATTCTTTTTCCTTCTTCATAATTTAATACAAAATAAATGTATAAAATGCACATACATTAATATAAAGATAACAGTGTGTACTTTAAACTTGAATTGTAATTCTCAAAGTCATTTTTTTCTGGACTGCAAAAATCCTCCCCAGACTACACCTCTCACACATTTTACTTAGTTTGCAGCTAGTTAATTTTCATCCATGGTAGATATAATCTCCTTGGTTGAAACCATCTGCCATTTGAGTAAAGATTATTTTACATTTATTTGTATTTCTCTTTCAGTTAGATACAGTGTTCTCTACTTCCTTGGTTTGGGAAAGTAGTTCGTTTTAGGGGTTGAGTATTTAGGTTGTAGTCACTGAAGCCCCGAACTTTGAAACAGTTATTTTATTTTAATTTTTTTTTTGTCCTGGGCCAAATGGCATAATGTTTATCCTCAATTGGTACATTATTGCAATAAGTAATGTTTTAAGAAGGGTCACCTTTTTATCTACTTTAATCTCTGGAGTGCTACATAATGGCAGACTTTTTGTATGGTTGAGCATATTGTCTGTTCTAACTTCTGTATTTGTGTCTGAAGAGGCTTCTCTTGCACTGTGCTTTCATGTTCAAATATCATCTTAATATTCTCTATTTGCTACGTGTCAGTGAGCTATAAATCAGGCTTCAGATCACATGGTTCTGTAAGTTGTAAATCTTCTAATAAAGATCAGTCAGAAATTAATTTAGAATTCTGAAACTGTCTGCAGTGGTGTGCTAGGAAAATAAGAATGGTTTATGTTAAAGAATGTGATAATTTGTAATATACAAAAAAAAAGAAAGAAGGAAAGAGAAAGAGAAAGAAAGAGAAAGAAAGAAGGAAGGAAAGAGAAGGAAGGAAGGAAAGAAAGAACGAAAGATTTTTTTTAATTATTTTTTTACTGTTATTGGCATTATAACCAGGATCATAGCTACCTGACCTTTCCTATAGCTTTTATCTCTTCCCACCTGAGACAACTCAATGAGCTCTGACATTTGCCAAGCTGCAAAAAGTCCTTAGGAAGTTTACTGTCTGTCTTTTGGGTGAAGTCACTAAGGCATCTCTCTGTTGTACTGGGTTGTGCCCAGCAAACTGCACAACAGACAAATGTCAAGAGGCTTGAGAATAGCAAAGAAACTGTTGGAGGGACCATGTTATGATGCAAAAATCAGGTCACGCTGAATTTTACATGTGGAGCACAGAAAACCTACAGCCATAGATGTGAGCTAAAATAAAGGATGGTGATTTATTCCTAATATTTTGGGCTTTTTTCTCCAAAGTAGTGTGTTAACTAAATTACTATTTTCACTATAATTTGTAGATAATAAATTTGTGCATATAAATTCAAGATAAGGTGATTGTATTCATTTTACTACTTCTGATAACTCTGAGATAATTACACTAGTATCATTGTTATGTGTAACTTCTCAAGGTCCTGCTTCTGAAGTGATAAGAGCAATTAAGTAATAGAGGTTATGGATGTAATGAAACAACCACCTTTCGTTTGCTCTTGTGCTCTTTTTTTTTAATAACAATTTTTCAATCTCCTGTCCCCTATCCTCAGGGGTGTAATTATAGCAACACTATTCCTCCAGAGTTATATTTACACTCTTATCAAACTCCCCATTTTTTAGTTCTACTTCCCATTTTTTAGTTCTCTATATGGAGATACTGCAACGAAGCTATAAATAGCACTTTATACAAAGTGATGTCCTTTTCTCACATTTTCATTAGAAGAAGTTACTATTTTTGGTCAGGTGTTTTCTTTCTGTAATAAAGTTCATTAGTGCTGAGATCATCAAGAATTTTTTCAGTGAGGGGAAAATTCTGACCTATGACTTTAGTTCTACTTTATTTACATAATCATTGAAAAATTCTGGAAGTTTTTGCCCATCTCCTCTGAGCATTCTTCTGGTTTAGGGGTTTACTGCTCAGTCACAAGTTTGTAATTTCTTTTGATTGTGATTCTGATTTCCCATGCATTCAAACCTATAGCTCCATGGCTTAGCATACTAGCATTTCCCACCTCTTTATTATTAATGGGTTTCTTTGTTTGCTTGTTGATTTCTAAACACATAATTTTACAATATTTATTTAGTGATACATTCCTATTGAGCTAACTGTCTAGGTTGAAAACTTATTTCTTTCTCCTGAAAGCTGCCATGGAAAAATTTGTTATCCTAAGTAAAAGACAACATTCCTACTCTTTTTTTTTATTTAATATTGATTAAAAGAATAGTATGTTTTATTCACTAATAAAAATACTTATATGAAACAAAAAATTATTAGACTTTCAGCTGCTTAGGTAAAATTTTGCAGGGGTGATTTCAATTTGTTTGTAATTAGTATGATGTTTAGGTTTTATGCTACACGTTTATAACTCCTATTGCCAAAGTTTATACTGCTATAGAGCAGACTTAGCTCTAAATTAGCTGGTTTGAATACTGATAACAGTGTAACTATGGCAAAATTATGTTCCTGATAAGATAGGGGGATCAGCATTTGTGGATCCTAAAAAGATTTTGTAGCTTTCACTGAACTTTCTGCTGGTCACAGCGAGTTTCGTTACCTTGTTACCTCTGTGAAAATAAAGAATGTCTTTAGACAGCTGCAAATTACCCTTGCTGGAATGCAACAGAGGTCTGATATGTTTATTAGGTGTCTGTGTTATGAGCAAAATATTTGTTTAAACTTTAATATATACTTTAGATATACATCTTAAATATATATTTCCAACTTATGATACCAATTTCCTTATAGTGATGGCTTCTACTGGGATAATGTAGAAAGGATAACCAAAGATTATTATACTGTTGGTCAGTGCCAGCACTAATGGCCGATTTGACAGCTAATGAACCAATATGATGTTGAAAGTCCATAATGTTCCAGTGAGCCAGTCATTAAATGCAGTAATGATAGTTTTTTAAAGGGATTATTACTGTTCTAAACTATATTTAGTGATTTGTAGCAGACATTTCCTTCTTGATATTTGCATTATAGAATAAAATCGTAGAATCATTTAGGTTGGAAAAGACCGTTAAGATCATAGAGTCAAAACATTAACTTGGCATTGCCAAGTCTACCACTAAGCCATGTCCCTATGCACCACATTTTGTGTCTTTTGAACACACCCAGGGATGGTGACTAAACCACTTCCCTCAGCAGTCTGTTCCAGTGCTTGGAAATACTTTCAGTGAAGAAATTCCCTAATACCCAGTATAAACATCCCCTGACACAGCTTCAGGCCATTTTCTCTTGTCCCATCACTTGTTACTTGGGAGAAGTGACTGACCCCACCTCACTACAACCTCATTTCAGGTACTTATAGCGAGTGATAAGGTCCCGTCTAAGCCTCCTTTTCTCCAGGCTAAACAACCCCAGCTGCCACAGCCTTTCCTCATCAGACTTGTTCTCCAGACCCTTCAGCAGCTTAGTTGACCTTCTCTGAACATGGTCCAGCATCTCAATGTCTTTCATGTAGTAAGGGACCCAAAACTGGACACAGTACTCGAGGTGCAGTCCCACCAGTGCCAAGTACAGGGGGGCCAATCACTGCCCAGGTCCTGCTGGCCACACTATTTCTGATACAGGCCGGGATTTCATTGGCCTTCTTGGTCACCTGGGCACACTGCTGGCTCATGTTCAATCTGCTGTCAACCAGATCCCCCAGATCCTTTTACTCCAGGCAGCTTTCCAGCCACTCTTCCCCAAGCCTGTAGCATTGCATGGGCAATGGTTCTTTCCTAAGTCCAAGACCCAGAACTTTTCCTTGTTGAACCTCGTGCCATTGGCCTCAGTCCATGAATCCAACCTGTCCAGATCCCTTTGTAGACCCTTCCTACCCTCCAGCAGATCAACACCCCTGCCCAACATGGTGTCATCAGCAAACTTCCTGAGGAAACTTTCCCCTCTCCAAATCACGGATAAAGATACTAAACAGAAACAGCCCCAATACTGGGGCACACCATTTGTGACCAGTTGCCAACTGGATTTGACTCCATCCATCACCACTCTCTGGGCTTGGCCATTTAGCCAGTTTTCTACCCAGGAAACAGTATACCCATCCAGGCTGTGAGCAGATGGTTTATCCAGGAGAATGCTGTGGGAAAGAATGTCAAAAGCTTTACTAAGTTCCAGGGAGACAACATCCACAGCTTTTTCCTCATTCACTAAGCAGGTCACCCTGTCATAGAAGGAGATAAGCTTAGCCAACCAATTATGAGGCAACTAATTCAGAAATTCTGTAATACATGTGTGTTCAGCAAGCAAATTTCTACCAGTTATAAAGCCATGCATACTGGGGTAGACTAGGTTAGTAGTTGTTATCAACTGAGCAAACAGAATACTTACCATACTTTTCCCACTGATATATTGACTTTTATTTTTATTTCTTTATATTGATGGCCACAGAGTGTTATGATCCGTTTTTACACTGCTTAATGTCAGTTTAAAAGAAGTTGTGAATTATATTTGAGAATATGAAAAGGGGAGTCTAGCAGCAGAGGTTTGATAATCCTGCAGACTGAACTGCTACTTTCACCTTCATGCTGACCTCAAGTAACAATTTATTACATTCCTGGAGGATTAGGCTGAAAGCACAAAAAGCTTAAAATCAATCCATGACTGAAAAGAAATTCAGACTAACTCTTTATCTCCCTACAAAGCTATATTCATTCACTGTCTCCAATCCTGTTTTCACTCGTTTTATCAGGAAAAGAACTTCAGAGAAGTAATTCCTGGTAGCCGAAATACCAATCTACAGATTAGTTAACCCTCTTTTCCTTCAGTAGACTCATTCTCTTACTTAATACTTAAAGTTGAGTAACGGTTGTTATCCTTCAGTCAAATGGAAAGTTTTATCTTTATGTTTTAGAAGACTGACAATCTCTTGACCTTATCTTCAGTACAAAAAGGTGTCATCCTAAAACACGTCTGTAACATTAAGCCAGCTAATTTAACACTGACCAGAATTTTGTGATCATTAGAGATGAGGATAGGCTACATCAGTCAAAGTTAATCTGAACTTGGACAAGAGTTTTGTCGTCATTCAGCTCACCTAGTGTAAAATGTTCTACGTCTAAGTCAGGCTCATGATCATGGTCAGACTTGTGATAGCTTGCTTGATTCTTCACAGCTTGCCTGACATAATAAAATTCTGTAGTAAGGCAAAAGGCTCAATAGTTTTGTCTTTCCTTGGGCAGGTCTCTTGATTTCAGTATTGTGATTTCTATATCTTTAAATCAGTCTCAATCTAATAACAAAAATATTTTTTATTTCCGTTTATCCTTCTATAGGTTTTTCAAAATTCCTGTCTCCTACATATGTTACATATTTATTTGACTACCATTCATTGCAGCAACAAAGCATTCTACCATAATTAGCTAATGCACATTCTTACAATTGGAGAAACTGGGGCAGAGAAATCTAGGGCCTAGATTGTCAAAAGTATTTAGTGGCCTTATTCTCATTGGTTCAATACCCAGAAGTGACTGTAAAGGAGTGACATATATAATTTTTTATAAAAGTCTGGGCCAAGTAATTCAAACAAGAGAACGCAGGAAGTGCCTTTAGCCTTGAGGACCAGGCATTTCTTTTACGAATAGACTCATTCGCTTACTAATACTTAAAACTGGCACAGTTGTTATCCTTCAGTTAAATGGAAAATTTTTATCTTTGTGTTTTAGAAAACTGGGAATTTTTTGATAAAACATCTTAATTTTAAAATATTTCAAAAGGCTTCATTCAACTTAGAACTATGAAACATCTTGAGATATAAAATAAAAGCCTGGATGACTACAGATTTAATGGCTGACTAAAATGGTTCCATCACTCCATTACGATGAAGCATCCATTTTAAATACTGAGGAAACTCAATGTTAGTAGAGTTCTTGAAAGGTTACTGCATAAAGGCTTTGCAATGAATTTTTTCACCTCAAGGTTAAGTGTGCGTAATTTGTCAAGTTTATGTTTTGTCATTCCTGATTTTATTTAAAAGATAGGGTTAACTGCCCTTTATGCACTTGTGTCTTGAGATACACAACCCTAAACATAATTCCAAAACGTTCTTCATTTACCCATCACACATCAAAAAATGTGTGTCTCATCTCTTAAATAAAATATTCATAACAATATAAATCATATAAATTATAGAAGCATACATAAAACAAATGTTAAGAAGGATAGCCTTTGGGTTTTGAAGTATCACAAGAAGCCGAGAAATGGGAAGTCAAGATTTTAAACTGTAGAGGAAGCAAGAGGGAAGTAGATATCTATTAACCAAGTAATAATGCAAATTTAACCTGTTGTGAAACTGGTTTAGGTCAGTTTAGGGAGAATCTAAATGAGATGGAATTAAAACAATATATAAAAGTAAGAACCAGAAGGGTATATATAATATGAAAATGTGCTGTGTATGTGTGATTGAGAGAGAAAGGGGGAGAGAGAGAGTTTCGTTTGGCAAAAGAGTTGAGAATAACCTAATACTTCAATTTCTACCACTTTGTAATTTTTTGTATTTCAAAATTGGTCACTATAGGAGAGTTTTAATCATTCCACCATTGGAAGAGTGTTGATTGTGTCTGTGAAGTTTAGGGGGGTTGATTCTCTTTGGATTTGTATGTTTTTAAGCATAGTTACCCAAAGGCTTCCCTTATCTGTGTGACTTTTGAAAAACTTATCCAACTGATGAGATAAATATTTAGATTTAAGGGTCCTAGCAGATTTTTTCCCAGTTTCTCACACAGCACTAGTGAATGGAATATAAAGTTGTTGCATGTCTTGCAGCCTTTCAGCTTCATAAGCACCATAAGTTTACTCAGTCAATAAGTAGGTGGGTTAAATACAGCATAGAGGACAGGCATCTTTACCTCATTAATATAACATAACCATGTTTTTAATTTTAGCATGGTGAAAAATTAATTTTATGTACCCATTTTTTGTAACTGAAAATGAGATCCAGTTTAGATGTCTGTACTCATATTCACCTAGAGACCACAGACCTTTTGTCTGTGGCTGGCCAAGTTTCTATATAGGTTATGTCCTCCTATGGTTATCAACGTTTATGAAACCTGAGCTCTGAGGTAATGTATCGAACTGAGGTCTTATTCCTGGGAAAAGTACACTTTACTTAGGATTCACAGTAAATAAAATCTTCAAGTTTTGAAACACTGTCACAAAACAGTATTTTCTGCACTACAAACTGGATTAATTAGTGACCATTTTAGTTACCAAGTCAAGCTGTGTGTTCCCTGTATGTCTGCAAATTAGACAGGAAAATATTAGAAGGATGAGATATGAAGGCAGTTTAATTTTACGTTGTACCATCAAAAGGCTTGTAGTTTCCTGATAACACCACAAGGAGCTTAGTAAGAGTTACTCATGAGCATATATTGTCCATGAAATATTGACTATATAAAATATCAATTATATAAAATACAGAAACCAGCCACATTCTTTCAACACATGGCATTTGAAATATCACTGTATGTATTTATTTCAATATGAAAGTTTGTATCATCCAAGTCAGAGACTAAAATTTGCAGTTTACCTAAATCTAGCATCATGTGTGACCAGTCTCATTATTTTAAAGATGAAGGGCAGCTTTTCTTTCTGTCATTTCTCTGGAGCTAGATTTACCTACACATATGGAGGTAGACTAATGTTGCTACAGTACTGCTACTGACTGCAGTTCCCCATGAGATCTAGGCAACTAGGAAAAACAGCAGATGTTACCTCTCTACTAATAGGTCATTTACTTAGGATAAGTGGGAGGGGAGTCAGGAAAAAAGTGGACTATAAAAAGTCAAATCCATGAGAACTCTCTAAGCTTTTTTGGCTTGGAAATCATATGTGTGTAACTAAGAACAGTATTTGTTTGGTGGAATGCAGGTTTATAGCTATATAGATATATACAACTATTTTCTCCTGAAAGCTACTGCATACTAAACAATTGTTTGTACTAAGTGTGTATCTTTAAATCCATCTTGTGAGAAGTGCTAAGCTTTCAGCAAGTCTATAAGACCCCAGTAAACACACTACTTCTGTCAGTAGCTTTGAAGGGATTGGAAACAGTATAATTAACCTCTTAAAAATAGACTATTTTAGCCTAGGTGGGTGTTAAGGGAAAGAGATTGAATTACATCAGTGTAAAAGAATATTTGCAGTTATGTGACATTATTATTATACTTTTTTCTCAAAACAGTTGAAGAAATTATTATTTTGGTGGCTTATTGTTGCAGTTGCAATACAGGCCTCAATATATTGTAATAGTAGAGGCATAAAGTTTTCTCAGTCAATAAAACAGCATTTTTCATATTCTTTTGGGAAAAAAGTAGACTTCAGGAAATATCTCTGACAGTGTTGAAGTACCTGTGTTTTCAAACAGCCTGCAGTATACTTTTTAAATTAGTAGGAATAAAACTCAGTGCCCAGCAGAGCCTTCTTGAATTCTAATAGCTTCAGAAAATGCTTCCTGGTGGAACGGAGAAAGCCTGTCTTAACTGCTACTGGCTCTACATGCCTTTGTGGGAGGTGGGAATGTTCTCTCTCTTGTTGAACTGGAAACAGAGAATGAACCCCATTTTTTGTAAGGTATTTTCATTCTTTGTACTGAATGAGTAATTTCCTTTTATTTGTGTTTCCACTTTGCAACAAGATTTCCGGTGGATTGTTATGTTGGCATATGTGATAATATACCACTTCAGATGAGACTATTTAAGGTTTTCTATCATTTTGAAGACAGAATGCAGGACAAGTTCACCAGTACAATTCAGCAGATTTTTGCTAGCATGTTGGCACAAAGCAGCCATGAACCTGACTCAACAGACTAGTTAAATTGGTTTTACGGCCTCTTTGTGCTGTGGGAATATTGCAAAACAGCTGGAGTGTGTTGCTGATGTATCTGGTCCTAAATTGCTTGCATGGTATGAAATAGGGTTGTACAACTGTCCCATGGAGATTCTTCTCAAAACTGCATTCATCTAGTGACACTGTGCCAGCAAAGTTGTGCTTTTAATGAAGGCACATTGTATGTTCCTCATTAGGGAGCTTTCATGTTAGTTGACCTGATGTACCTCAAAAGCATCATTTATCTCATTTCAGTTAAAAGGACAACTGCCTAAGACATCAGATGCATCTGTACAAGTATAGTACTGATCCCACATATACTTTCAAAGTGAAGTTCCTACATGCTGGTTAACATCATGAAACCATTCTATAGCACACATTTAATGCCTTTTGAATTAAGTGAAGCAGAAAGCTATACCCTGATAGTAGCCTTACTGCATCCCAACAATTAGGTAAGGGACTAGTCCATGCTACTGTACGCCCAAGAGCAATCTATGGGCGGCAGGAGTTCAGGAAACACATGCAGATGATCAATATGATCAGGCGTTATTCAATTTATTATTTAAATGAGTTAACTTCTATACAATTTAGTTTTTTCCGGGTACGTGATTACAACAAGGTGATTGGATAGCTCAGTCTGTGCACACGTCTCATGCCCTCAGTTCATTGGTTCCAAGGCTCTGTCCACGTGGCCTGACATCATTCATGCCACGCAAAGTCCCTCCTATCAATCCGCCCTTAGGGACTTTCCCAAGATTTTCCAGGTGTCCATTTATCTCCAAAACTTTCAAGTTTCCCAAAACTTTCAACTATAAACACACGATTTTCTCATACCTTATAACTATAAACATACAGTATTCACACAGCTAACAACTATAAACTCACATAGTTTCACACAGTTTGTAAGTATAAACACAGAGTTTTCACACAGCTTGCAACCTCCAAAGTTATGTCAAGCAAGGCCTAGTGCTTCTTAAAAATATGGATTGTTCATAATGTGTCCATTTTCCTGCAAATACTCTACAGCAATCCTAATTTTCCTGAAATTAATCAATTTCTTGCCATAATTTCTGGATGCTTGAGGTAGGGTTCTAGGCCTTTATGGAACCCAAGTTGAATTCCTTCCCTTATATAATATCACAACCAGTTTATAATAGATTTTCCTGAAGTTTTCTCTTGCAACTGATCTTTTTTAACAATTGTATTGTAACAACATATTCTATCTTCAACTGCTCACTACAAGGATTGCTTGTATGTTCTATGGATCTAGAATTCTCAGAGTCTGCACACACACACTCTCTCCCCTCCCCACAAAGAATTGTGAGTTGAGGCTTCAGACTACTGGGTAATTTTCTATATATTGAGTCAACAGATAACACTGCCTTTAACACAGCAATGTCAATGTAAAGCCAGCGCAGGGACTATGTTCACGTAGGTAACTCTCAAGCAACTTCATACTTCGTGGCTGTCAGGACAAACCTTTTATGTGTCATGTTTCCCAAACACTACTGAGTGTCATGCACTCAAGGCACACATTTGTGACAGATGAGCTATTTACCTCCTGCTTCCTAATGCAGTGCTTCCACTTAGTTTTGACTTTCATCTCGTATTTGAGGGGAGGTTGAGCCAGAGATGAGCTGTCCTGCTGTAGGAAAAAGATGAGCTTTCCCAGCTCAACATTAGAAGAAAAAGCAATGCTGAAGATTAATTGAATCAATTAGAGGAAAATACAATATGCTGACTTAAGTCCATAAACAATTGGTTTACTATTGTTGCCCTATGTACTTATATTTTAATTACCCTCAGCTCAATTCAGCATAAATCTTCAAGCACTGCACATTATGAAATGCTAATTAGTAAATGGGTGTTACACTGAACATTGGCTTCAGTTTACAAACTAATTGAAGATTTTATTCCTGTCAATTTTATTGCAGCAATTCAATCTTGAGTTGAGGACAATGTAAATTTCATTAACAAGGTCCAAATCCTCCACCGCAAAAGTCACATTGTTTAGGCCAGATGGAGATGGTATTAAGAACATAAAACAACTGTTATATTATCAAATTATAGAATCATTTGATGGTTTGGGTTAGAAGGGGACCTTGAAGATCATCTAGTCCACCCCCCTGCCACGGGCAGTGACACTTTCAACTAGGCCAGGTTGCTCAGAGCCCCATCTCTGGGGCCCCATGCCCTCCAGGAATGGGGCATCCACAACTTCCCTGGGCAATGTGTTACAATGACCCATCACCCTCACAGAAAAGAATTTTCCCTAATATCTGGTCGAAACCTACTCTCTTTCAATTTAAACCCATTCTCCCTTGTCCTGTCACTACTTGCCCTTGTAAATAATCTTGCCCTTGGTGAGGCCAACTAATACCCATACCTATACTCACTAATGTATTGGTAGTAACATGTAAGGTTTTTTTAATTAATATAATGAAATCTAGGAACTGGTCATTCATAGGATTCCACTATTGTAACAATACCAACTGTCAGCATGAACTAACAGTGTGTGGCTGAAAGACCTATGCAGAAACAAAAGAGCTGCATCTCTGCTCACAGATCCAACATACCTCTTGATTATCTGGAGCACTATTGCCTACATAGTTACACAACATGGAAAGTCTCTGGCATGTCTTAAGCCTGAGCTAGCTCATGTTTTCCCAGACAATTTAGGAACATGATTTAGTAGGAAGGGAGTCATAGATGGTTCCCAAAAGGCTTGAGTGGTGTGAAGATACAGTGGTTTGAGTGAAAATAAATAAGTCAATTTTTAATGTTTTCACAGACTCTGTAACTGTAGCAAGATCTTCCATGTGTTCGTTATATGTCATTAAGTAATGGATTCTTACAATTGAGAGGTGTCACACAGATTTTGTGAATTTATAGAGCCAAGTGATGTTACATCTATGAAGCACAGTCCATTTTGCTAGCAAAATTAATACTTAAATCTGTTTTTGGTGCTACTGTGAGTTCATATTCTGTCTGAACTTAGGAGATAAAATTTATGCTGAAAAACTTCTATTCTGAAACTTTAAACATAAAACCAAATCTGAATAATTTACCATTGCAGAAGGAAAAAAAATATTTTTAATCTGGAGTGACTTTTTGATCAAATTATGTTTTTTAGCTTATCCTGTATGTAGTTTACAGAAATTCACAGATGGTTGTTCATTACATGGCTAAGTACTGATTTATAATAGCATATTTTTAAAGATAGACCAAGGAGCAGGAGCAATTGTGGATAATTCATGAGAAGCAAAGCACGTAGCAAATCAGGAACCACAGTTAAAGTTACCTTTCTCAGCTTGAAAACCTAGCTAGTATCAAAACCCAAAGAGATCTGTCAGTAGAGAGATGTTGAGGAACATTAGCCTCAGTTGCTATGCTATAAGCATATTTACTCCCATTAACATCATTTATTTTTATATTAAGCAGGAACTTTTTAAATGGCATTCACTAGCTTTTGTTTGTTTTTCAATTAAACAAATTGGTTGACTGCTTAACACCTATCTGAGACACATACATAATTTATGGTGAGTTTTCAAAGTGCTTGTGTTTATTTTGGTGTTACAGAAGGACTCTCAAGACTATTGTTTAAAAAGATAACTTCCAGGCAAATACAGTCATTCTAACCATCCCTAAGTTTTGCAGGATCTTCATTTCTAAATCAGCATGCAAGTGAAATATTACAAAGCGCTGGCAGTAAGGAAGTGCAAACTTGATTATTTCTTATTTTTTAAAACCCTATGATGTAATTTGTTTTTCTAAACCTATACTTAGGAGCTTAGCACTGAGCTCTTACTTTAAAAGGAAAATAATTAATTTTAATGCCTGTTTCAATTAATTAGAAATTAATATAATTATTATATAGTTATACTTTATACTTATATACTATATTATATCATTATATAATTAAACCATTGTCTTTATATGATCTGAATGCTTTTGCTTCACCAACTGTGCATGTAACTATTTTCTCAAAACCGCAAATTAATTTTAAAGGTATTCTTCACAGAAGATATCTGCATTATTGCTCTTTCATATGTAATATCTTAACACTCCACTCTAAAAAGACATACACACTTATTATATATCATACAATAATGTCATTATTAATTTATTTAATTATTTTAATATCTAATATATATTTATTCAGATGAGCACAGGTGAACATAGACAAAATGTCTAGCAGGAGAAACTTGATTGCATTACATATCTGCTTGAAAATTAGGTGCAGTATAAAAGTTAGTACATTTTCTGCTGATCCCAGTCAAGTTTCTGTGGAATAGTTAAAGTCCAAAAGAGTTCACAGTTAAAAAATAGGTTATCTATTCATTGGCAAGTCTTGTTGAATTCAAAATTCAACAACCTTGTAAAGGTTAAGGAGCTGAAGGAAGAAATCTACTATATTATTAGCTACCTAATTCTGTCTAGGAAATGTGCGGCCATTGGCAAAATTTTGCAGTTCACTTATGTAAGCTAACATACACATTCAAGAAAGCAAGTCTCAGTGTGATAGTAAAACTGAACTTTCCATTTGTTTGGATGGATTGTGGGTTTTTTTCTTGTTAAAGCATGAGTCTGAACCTCCACTCACCTGGAGTTTGTTAGTATTTGGAACTGAAGTTTGCTTCAAGCCTGAAAATAATTATGTTGGCCAAATCATTGCTGTGGATCTATTAAAATTTCTGTAATACTTTAAGCAAAATAATTTTTCTTGTGCGTGTACAACCTCTTTGCTATCAGATTGTTTCTAAAATACGAGGGAGGAAGATAGTCTTCATTGTAGTAATAAAGGCTGCAAAAAGATTAGACATGGATTAGTTATATAGAAATCCCTTTTCAAACAATATTTATGTGAATAACATGTTAATACTTTTACTAGTTAATAATAATAGGTTTTGAGTCTCCAAAGATGCCCATGGTTATTTTGAACTCATGGAAAACAAACATTCAATTATAAAACAGATCAAAACAAAAATAACATAGACCATTATCTGTATAAGGTCCAGATTGTCTTGTATTCACTGACTGTGCAAGTAACTATATTTTCTCAAAACGACAAATTATTTTTAAATGCATTCTTCTCAGAAGGTAATGTTATTATTGCTCTTTCATATCCAACATGTTAACACTCCACTCTAAAAAGTACATACAGTTAAATTTTAAACAACCAACTGTTGTACATATATGTTGTATTTAAGAGTGATGTAATATTTGATTTATTTTTCCATTGAAAAATCATCTTATAAATGCCTATTACACAGAAATAAGTCAATGATGTTTACAGGGGAAATGTTAAATCCATTACACATGACAAAAGACGATGTGAATGATCCTTCAAAATCCTGTTTGCTGATCCAAACATGATGTCATTTAATTTTCCGTAAGAGCATAAGAAACCAGCTGAAAAATAATGGTTAGAAAAATTAAATGGGCCATTTTGCCTATTTCCGCCCCTAATTCCACAGTCCATTTTCAGAATAATTTTGACTCACAGATGGAAGGCACTGCTGATTTCCCTTTAGTCAGCTTTCTCTGAGGTAGACCTCTACCAGACTTCAGCTTGCAGGAGCTGGGATAAAAATGAGCTGAATCATCCCACCAATTACAAGAAGTTGTTTCACTTCTTGAGTCCACTATAATGGACCTTGTTTCTGGGAAAAAACTTCTTGTCATTTACCTGTCAGGAATCTGTACTGACAAACTGTTCACATACAGTCCATACAGCGCATGTAGATACAGGAGACTTCCAGTATTACCATGAGGCACACCACATAAGCATAAATTTCTGTAGCTGAAAATATTTAATAAGGGGAAAAAGACTAAGCAAGTACATACATAAACAGATTTCTTCCCAAAAGCCTAGTCAAGAATGCTGGCTAATAACAGAATATTAGTAGTAGCGTTTTCATTCTAAATAATAAGTAATTAGCCAACCACATTAAACAATAATGAGAGCCAGTAATCATTTTTTTATCAGCAAAATTAGCCTGGGCTCATTTTAAAACAACAGTTAATAGAAACAGCTTAATGAATATGTAAAAGGTGAAAGTTATGCACAGAATCAAATTTTCTCTGCAAACCAAAGATAATTACTGTATCTCAACTGTTATACATGAATTTCCATAGAACAGTTCTTTCCCCACTTCTCATTCTTCTGCATGCATAAATTATGGCAGTCTTCTGTTGGTGTCTCCAAAGGACTCAGTTTTATATGCAGAATGAAATAAATTACTGATCGATTTTGATAACGCTCAAGATCTTTGATCTGCGTTTTTGATACAAGATCTTTGAGAAGCCTATCTAAATAATAATAATAAATTAAATAATAAAAAACATTTTTACAAGAGTATGAGGACAAAGTAGGTATCTTCTTTCTCTTTGTAGGAATAAATAATATGTGGTGGTGTAGGCTGGATTTATATAGACACTACAGGCGTCCTGGACTTAGAGTGCACAGAAATAACCTATAACCATGGTTTTTACCATTGAGATAACTCTGTGTCTTGAAACTGGCAATGAAGTGTGATGGAAACTGATTATAGTAGGATTGTAGTGTTCCATTCTTCCAGCAGAATCTTATGGGGGACAGCATGTTATTGAAATTAATAAGCTCACTACTTAGAAATGCCAGCACAGTTTGGAGTGTGAGTGAAAATATGTACATTCTGCTTGTAGGTTAATCTACAAATTTTCATCTCAGAGGATACCAAAGTCTTGGTAAAATGTACTCAGATTGTAGAGCACCACTTGAACCTTCAGTGATAGGAAATGTGGCATTCTGTGTCAAAACTGTACTAGAAGTTGTCAGAAGGAATTGCACTTGTAGCTAAAACACTTTTCAAGAGCATAATTCCCTGAACCAGTTAGGATAGCCAGCATTGGCACTTTGAAGAATTTGTGATTCTCCTTGATAGGAACCAGTGAGCACAACCATGTGTAGGGAAGTATGGGATGGTGTGAGGAAGGGTAAGGCAAAAATGGAACTGAACTTGGCAAGGGATGCAAAGAGTAACAGGAAGGGCTTCTACAGGTATGTTAATGAGAAAACGAAGATCAAAGATGTGTCTTCCCCCTCCCTTCCCCCCCAGCCCTATAAACAACTCTAGAAAACTGATAAAAATGATTAGGAGAAGGCTGAGGTACTCAACAACTTCATTGCCTCAGTCTTTAGTGTCATCTTCTCTTCCCACACCTCTCTAGTAGATGGACAGCAGGACAAGAAACGGGGAAGCAAAGTGCTTACCTGTAACACTCTGGCCCCAGAGCTGCAAGCTCACAGGCTCAGTCAGGAGTTTTACTTTAAAATATATGTATTGAGTTCTTCAATACCTCGAGATAGTGTCAAGAGAATAAGCCGCAGACTTGTTCCCAAGAGGTATTTTTATTGATAATATAGGGAAGAAAATAAGGGAACTTGGCAAAAGTTCAAAAGGGCACCACACAAGCTAGACAAAACGTTCCACCACAATACCAACCCAACACATACTAACCCACAACACTTAAGTTAAAATCCAACCTCGCCAGCTCCAAGCCACCCAAAGCACCAAGAAAGGAGCAAAGAAAGAGAATCAGAGGGAGCAAGAAGAGAGAAGGAGAAAGAGGGAGAGACAGATTATATAGCTACCATTGGAACCTTGTGGAAGCTCTCACACATCCTCATGGCAGGGCTGTGACGTGTGGCAAACATATGTCCTTGGTTTTATCTGCTCTGGTCCCTATGGCAACCCCCCAGGCAGCGCCTCTGACCCACTGGCCACTCTAGGGTTCCAGGCTAGGGTGGAGGCAGTGTCCTCACTGTCCCTGTCAATCTGAGCCTGGCTTAGGCACTCCAGCAGGTGTGTTATAGTTTTCCCAGGCTGTTTGTGACTGACAGGTATTCCGGGGCTTCCCCATGTGGGCTTCAGAGGCCTGTCATGAGGGCTATAATGACACTTCACCTCCGTGAGGTTCGACCCATCCCTTCCACCTGCACACACACACACACACACGCACACACTCCCGAAGTGGTTTCAACCCAACAATTATTAATCTGTGTCTCAGGTTCATGACCATCTGAGGAACCTGAATGTACATAACTCTACGGGACCTGATGTGATGCATCCCAGCATCCTGAGGGAATTTGCTGCTGTGGTTGCCAAGCCACTCTCCATGATATTTGATAAGTCATGGCAGTCAGGTGAAGTCCCAGATGACTGGAAAAAGGGAAACATTGTACTCATCTTTAAAAAGGGTAGAAAGGAGGACCCTGTCAACATACTAGATAATAGAATAGTACAGGTCTTGCCAACCAAAAGCCAAAGTTGATTAAGTCAAATTGTGGCCAGTTAACATATATTAAAGTAGGCAAAGGCTTTCAGCGGAAGTGTTTTTAATATTCTGCGATACACTCTCAGCAGATTCAGTACACCTAAGCCTCCATTCATTTCTACTCAATCATTTGGCATGTTGTCTGAGGACTGATTTAAATCAAGTCTTTAGAGAAGGCTATTAATTTACTCACCTCTGCAATTCTCAGTGCAACTCAGATTTTTCCCAAAGATTACTACAGTTCATTTAATGAATACAGAACTTGACATTGTCAGAATATATTGTACAATCCCTTATTATACTAAATCTTCTAAATTACCTTTTTATTTTGATAAATAAGAAGCCATGAATGACAACATATTTTCAGTATATATGAGCATTTTTATGGAGAAATGTGCAGCATATTACACAATATTAGGGACTTGAATTTCTTCTTCCATTTTCTGAATTTACTTTGCTTTCAACAGCACTGGCCCAGTTCATTACAGTTATGTCAACAGTCAACCTGTGCTAAACAGAAAGTAGGTTTAGAGTTAGGATAATCTCTCTATTGTCAATGATTATAAGACCTTCTTGTGACTTGAATATCATGTACTGATAGTCCTTTCCTCCAATCTGTTTTTTACTGTAACACTAAATTGAAATTACTATAGGAATATTTCATAAATGTGCATTGTATATTACTCAAGTGTACTTTATTAATATTAATTCATAATTTTGGAGGGAAGTAGTTTGTATCTAAGCATGGTCTTCCAGGCAAAAGCAGTGACACAGATCAGGATTACAATTATTTTTTTTTCATTATAGATGGTGTCATCATCAGGCTATGCTAATTTTTTATAGAGTTCAATACAGAATTTGTACCTTTGTTAAAATTACTTTTGTGCACTTCCACTATTACAGTATGTCAGAAATTTGTGAAAGCAGAAAACAAGAAATAAATATAACATTATTTACAGTTTGCACATTATGTAGTACATTTTTATCTTAACACATCTGGGTAGATGCAAGCTGACATGGACTCTAGCTATTGCTCTAGGAAAAGTCTTAACTTTGCCAAGTGATGAGTAAGATCTATGTATTTAAAAAAAAAATGCTTGGATCTAGTTTTACATTCATGAAATGTGAGTCATCACAATAGGGTCAAAATAGGCGGTATACAACCAAGTTATTTCTTAATAAAGTTTGTGTATGCAGATTTGAAAGTCTTAAATGCTGTCTCTAAAACGTTGCAGACTTTTACAATGCCAAGCTTGCACTTTCATTCTGCAGGGAAATCCTTGTAGCACTAGAGTTAGGAATGAAAAATGCATTTTGCATATGTGATTTCTAATTTTAACAGCTCTATAAATGTTCTTTATATAATATAGCAACCTAAAAATGTCATTATTGAATTGCAAGTGGTATTTCCATGAACCAATTTGTCATCTGATTGAATTAAAATATTTGTTTTTTCAGGCTTGTATTGAAATGTCTTTGTCTTTAGTTATACCTGGAAGCAGTATTAAGGAATTTGTTCAGCAAGCATTGGTCATTCAAATGAGATCACAGAACCTCAACAAAATAGGGATGTTTATTCATATTCCTGTCTGTAGATCAGAAGATCTACAGTCAGAGTGTTCTGTGAAGAAGCAGTTACCAAATCCATTTGGATGAATGCAACACAAAAGTACCAATTCAATCTATACTGTTGCATTGTGCAGACTTATGATTGTAAAAAAACCAACCAACCAACCAAACAAACAAAAAACCAAAAAAGCCCACATAATTGCAAATGCTGGCTACTGTGTTAAATAAACTTGAAACATTAAAAATGTCTAGCTGGCACCACTCCAAAGTACTGCTTGACAGGAGTTGGTTAACAGCTGATGTGAATGGAGAATTGTCTCACAGATAAATTGTAGCTCTACATGTTATGTTATGGTATGAAATATGGTGGTTTATGTGGTTGTTTCACAATGATCAAGTTGTTGAGTCATTGGTTCTGTTCTTGTTACTAAGCCTTGCAAATTCAACACAGAAAGTCAAATAGGAGTATTTTTCTTTTTCAGACACATCACTCAAAGAAAAATTGTGTTGATCAAATTATACCATCACCAATACCTCAGAAACTCAGTCCTCTTCAGTTACTGACTTCTGGGTGACTGATTATCTCTGTTGCTGGCTGTGGGCCTGTGTAAGTGTTACTGTGCAGCATTTGATAAGCAGTGCTCTCTATGTATAATAAAAATGAGTGCTCCTCAGTCTACTGTTTCTGTGCTGGTGTTAAAAGAAAGTAGAAAGCAATGGAAGTTTATTGTAGTCATGCAATTAAGCAGAGGCAATCAAAGGCATGGTGGGAGCAGATCTGGTGAGCAGGGACATGTTGTTCTTCCACAGCTGCTCTTCACAAGGGCAGAGAAGGAAGCTGTGGGAACAAGTGTTGGGAGACAGCAGTTAATATCTGTTGTGCCTTTGCTGTTTACCCTGAAAAACTTCTTGAGTGAAGAGGTTTCTTCTGAAACATATTTTGAGAATTATCTTAGTTATTCAGAAAGGAGATATTTGTTATTCTGTATGATGAGTCTTGAGCCTGCAAAATTTCCTAGTAATTGCACAGCTGGGAATCACTCTGTCTTCTGATAGAATGAGTGACAACTGAATATAATATCAATCTGAAACATTCTACCAGACTTACACATAAAATGTGTGCCTGTAACATTAAATTTTTTTTGCATATTAGTAACAATGTGATAAAATATAGGAAGTTTGTTCTAACACGATTTCTGCTGTTTAGTAATTTCTTTGTTATTTTTATAGTGCCTGAGGCTCCCACAGTCTTAGAAGAGAATTGGAGCAGAAGTACAGCCTGCAGGAATGTTAAACTTTGCTAAATTACATTCTTGCAGTAGATAAGGTTTCCATAAAAGTGTGCCATTTGTTTGATTGAATGCATTTTATGGGATTAGGATTTTTGATTTAATATATTTTAATGTACAGCTTTTTCTAATGCTTTGAGTTGTGAGATTTCCTCAATTACCTTTGATAGTTTTCTGATCTTGAATATCTTTGGAACTCTAATGTAGTAAATATTTTTTGTTGCTGGTTACCAAAATTGTATTTATCTTCTTCTCAGTTCTTATGTTTTATGTTCCATATTATTTTTTTATTTGATACCTCAAGCATATATAAAATTAAGTTTTCTATCCCTCACTTGAGAAAAACATTACTTGAATAGCATATACACAGCAAATAAGCAAATCTTGAGCACTGTTACTCTATCATCAAAAACCTTTGAACAGGAGGAGAGACAAAAATCATTGCTGTCAATCACTGGGAGTAATTCTACAATTTTTAATCACAACCCTGAGTATGTCCTAGGGTGTCATTTTTTTAACTGCTAAGTTTTTTGGTTGTAATTTTGAATTAATATTTAAAATATTCTTTCACATTCCAAATACAGTGAATGAGTGTTAACCCATATCTGTAATATACATTTCCCATAACTAAATTATTGGCTGCCTCTACAGAGTGATTGTTTCCCTGTAGAATTAGCTCTTAATGCTTTGATAATTGAAGCCTTGCATAACAGTCCCCTTGAGGGCAGGATCCCTACTGGTTTTCATAAGGAATTTTACCTGAGTTTAGTCCAGAATGTAAGGCCAAAGACACAGTATATTTTTTCTTAAAGTGCTCCATTTTCAGTTCTTAGGTTATCAGATCTACTTTGATGTGGTAAACAGCTCAATGGCATATTAAGAGAGAAATGTGTCCTTCTTTGGTTCTGCACAGGGATTCTGAATTCTGATGCCAGTGCAATTAAAGAGTAAATTGTGAAAATAAGTGAAAAACACTGCTGATAAACCAGGGTCAATTGGATCAAACCCAAGCCCAATGTACCACTTCATGGCTTCAGTATCTTCCAGATAATTTTTCCGTTTTTCTAGTCTGAGGCTCACAGAGACTGTATAGGAATCTTTACTCCCTGTGTGTCGTGGTTTCACCCCAGCCAGCAACCAAGACCCACTCAGCTCACTCAACAGCGGGATCAGGGAGAGAATCAGAAGGGTAGAGCTTGAAAATGTGAAAACCTGCTTTTTTCATTGCTCAGTCTTGCTGTGAGACTGGGGCTTTCCTGGGCTTTGGTTACTTTTTGGGTTCAAAAGCACATTCTGTGGCAATGCATTGTGCAGTTCCAAAGGGATACTTCTTTTGCTGAAGTTTTCAGTGGTGTGATCACAATTAAACAACACAATACTGTAAACAAGCTCTGATTCAAGTAAATTTAAGTTTTCTTAGTGAGTAGTGATGCAATTTGATTTACCAGTAATGATGTATTTTAGTTGTGTACCAGAAGATCTTTGACCTTCCAGTCCTTTCCAGTCCTTTGAGTATACTTGTGTCATAGTGGGCACTTCTGCAAAATACCCATCTATCATGGAATGTGAGAAATGACTTGGAACTGTTACCTAGGTTTGTATTTTGATTGCCAAGATGATCTGAGTCCACACAAGTAACTTCAGCATAAAGCCTTAGAGGGAGGCCAAGAGAGTTAGACTGACTGCCACTCACTTTTAGAGAGAAGTATGTATCTATATGCCATTGCAAATCACAAATATAAAAGGTAGCATACTTTTAGGAGGAGCACAAAACTGTCACTAGTGTCACAGAATGCTGTGCATTTGAAGATATGTGCATTACACAGAGATTTGCCTCGTGAGCTCAAAATGAAACAAAATTATGTAGATTATGTTTACAGATTTGTACCTGACCAAATTTATTTTATTATTAAGATTAGTACATTTTCAAAGAATGATTTTCATATTTTTCTGTTAACTTTTCAGGTGCAAAATGTTTATATTTAAATGCCCTAAGCCTAGTTATACTTTCTGTCGTACATGATCAGTGCTAAGATTTTCCTGTTTGGTTTTAGGCATAAATATTTGAAGACTATTTAAAAAATGGGAGATTTCCCTAGACGTATTTTTCCTCTGTAATGTGATTCACTGAATCCCATTCTCTTCAGTAATCTTAAATCTTTCTTCCTTTCCTTTAATATTACATGATTGCTGTGAACTGTGACTGGGGTAAGCATTGTTCGTTTATATCTATTGCATTTCAAATTGGAAAAGTGAAGCTATGGAACTTACCCTTAAGTGGGGGAGTGGAGGGGAATCATAATGGTAGTGTCTCTAGAATCCTCAAACAATGAAGTGTTCATGGATGCTCTTTTGGGGGTTTTTCAGGGCATGCCAGCAGGAAAAGTTTTAGTTTAATTTTAGCTCAATGAATGGGCAACAATTTGCCAAAAATACAGATAGTTTTGGTATTAAAAGAAGAATAGTTTCTTCATGTAGATGGGAATGGTAGAGTTTCTATAAAAATAATTTTTGTGGTTCTAAGTGAAAAAGAAAGACCTGGAATACGAGGAGTCAGTTGTTATGAGGTTCTATTTTAAGTCTTTCTTGCCTTGATTTTTCTAATCTTTGTATTCTTGTTCATGACCTTCAATTTTCTGTACTTTCAAAGGCTTTTAATCCAAACCTTTGTTCATTTTTAGACGTTTAATTATTATTCCTTCCCCTTATTAAGTTTCATTTTCTCAAGACACACCTTATGAGAGAGAGCAATTAGTGAAATAGTTTTAGAAGTAAATGAAAGGTCTTATTTCTCTGCACATATCCTTTTCGTCTTTTATCCTCTTCTTTTAACCTGTTCTAAACAAAAAAGAATACCCTATGCTGCTTTTTGTAGATTGTCTTTCAACAGCTGTACTTAATTTTAAATAATGTTCTAAATCTTGTACGTGAAACGCATAGACAGTGGTCTGTGCTAGGTATTTATATGCAGAGCTTGAAAGGCTGAATACAGGTAGCATTTGACTAGGGATAAGAATAACTACAGGTGATTTCACATATTTCTCTAAAATGAGTCTGAAACTGTTTTTTTTCAAAGAGTAAAGATATAAATTAGCTCTTTCTTTTCAGTGGGACTATAAATGCTACTCATGTCAAGGTGATGCAGAACACTTGCAGAGTGACTTGGAGAATGTCTGTTTATGACACAGTTCTATGAAGGATATCTCTGGTGGGCATATATACTGTGTATAAAGTATATCAGTGGTGTGACCATAGTTTATGACTGATTGCCTACAGAGTTACACTGGTTAACTTGATCCATCGTTTCACTTAGTCCAGACAGTTTATAAAACTGGCTTCTAAACCAAGGAAAGTACATTCATCCAGGAGACATAGTTGTAGATGTGATTTAGTTTTTCACTTGCTTGTTTTAATACATGAATTAGAAATACTTAGTGAGCATAAAAACATAGAAAGATGCAATGAGTCAAACCAAATAGCCAGATTTGCATTTTTTGTCTAGCAAAAGTATCATTTGCCTAGACAAGACTGTAAAAATACAGCAAGTGTTTGAGAACAACTTTAATCAGTCTGTGAGTTGAGGACTTGCTGAATTGTAAGAGGTATCTTTGTACCACTGACATTTAAATGGATGATTTCATCCATGATTTAGGCTATTTTTTTCAAAATTGGTCTTGCTTTTTTTCATGTGCATAGCCATGATGTCATCATAGAGTGAACAAAGATGTGAATAAAGATGTGAATGTAAAAGATAGGTCCTTTTCTTTGCAGTTTCTCGTCTGATTATTTCATTTGATAGTCACCAGTGTTGTCATATTACCAGAAACATCCATATTTGCATTTTCCATGCCATTTATGATAAGCTAGTATTCTATCTGTTTTAATTTCTTTTCCAGTTTGGAGAAATGCAGCTGAAGCAATACTCTGTACTCAGTTTTTTCCTTGTTCAGGTGCAGTTACATCCTCCTTGTCTTGCTCAGTGCCTTTTCTAATTCTTCTATAACATTTGTAAGCTGGTTCAAACACTAGGACTAGTTTTTAAAGTATACCTGCATTTATAGAGTAGCAGAATGATGCCTGCAGTTTTGCTCTCCACTTTTTCCTTAACAATTCCTAGTACTCAAAATTATTTACTGAACTTTTCATAGAAATATCTCTTAGAACACCATTATGTCTTTCCTAAGCGTTTTAAGTTCATTCAAAGCTCATTACTGTGCATTAGGATTTTATTTCCACAAATATTGCTTATATTTTTCAACATTTAATTTAATTTTATTTCCCAGCTACTCAGTCTCATAAGATTCCTGGATAATTTTTAATTTTTACTAACCCAAATAACTAAGCAGCTACATCAAAGTTTCACTTTGCTCAGAGGAAAGGATGGCTATAGCACAATAACTCAGAAAAAAAAGTCTTAGCAAATTGGCTCCATTCTCAGTGGCTGTTTCCTCTCTAGACTCAAGGTGTCTACAGAATCCTTTTGGCAATGCATTCATTTGGTCGAAGTTTCCAGTATTATGTGAAAGCTTATTTCAGCAGTGCTTAAGGAAATGTGCTATGAGAAGCCAATGAATTAGACTCCCACAAAAAATGTCACTAGTATACAACTTCTTCATTAATTTTACCACAGCTGAACACCAGTTGTTCAATTTTTCACGGGCTTCTGTTGAAGGTGTGGTTGGATGTTGTATTTCACAAGGTTTCTGACGCACAGCCTCATTCCACCTAATAAATGCTCATTTTTCTCTTATGAGCAACCAGAGGGATTATAACACTTGATACAGAAGGAAGTCATTTGAGTTAATTGAAAATTAATAATAAGAATATTCTAGGACCTACTCTAATTATGCCTTAGCAACTTTTTAGATTTAAAGACAATGTTCATAAACAATAGTTTCCCTCTTCTTTAAAATGGCCAGTTATTTTCAAACCATGAAATAAAGTGTGTTTTCCCATCCTTTTTTTAAATGGTGGTATGTTTGAGAACAGTCCATTTGTAACAGAAGCTTAAAACTTGAGCTAGTTTAATTCAAAATCTGTCACGTTTTCTAGGCCATAAACTTTATTTTCTCTCTCTCAAAAACACCTCTTTCTTTCCATTTCTTCCATCTGTGCGAATTTCAATCTTCCTTCCTTCCTTCTGCAATAGTGATCACAGGAATCCCAACTGATATCAGCATGCTGCCATGCTACCAAGGGTTATTTAGTGCCAATGTCATTAATTAGTGAACTGGTTGGATATGCTGATTTAGTGGCAAGGACTTCTCTCAGCTTCTCCTGAGGGCTATTTCTTAAAAATGCTGCCCACTTCTTTTCATAATTTTATGATTTTTTTTCTTCCTTTTTTATCATACAGCATGAGGAGATTTGGTAACTAAGTACTTCAGCTCCTAACTAATTTCATCCATTATATTTGAATGATGCAGTATTACAGGATTATAGGGTAGTTTTTCTGCTAAAAGATCATACAGGAACTGTGTTTGTCTCAGGAGACCTAACTCCTAGCGCTCACTCTTTGGCTGATGGTAGTTGCTCTGTATCTGAGCTGAAAAGCTTTTAGTTCTACAGGCTGGAGGCCTGATCCTGCTTATATTGGATAAAAAAGGGCTGTCTTCACTGTATGATGTGAGGTGTCCTGAGTGTATGGGAGATAGAAAGCTAGAAAATAACAGGTCTTAAAATAAAAGACCACCTGTTGCTAGCAAAATCAGTATGACCAAAATGTACACAGATATTTTAAATACCAAAATTCATGCAATTTAAAATTAATGGAAAGCTCCCAAAATAGCTTCCACCTTTTCCATCCTTGTTGTTATGGCTGGAAACATTTTAACAATAATTTATGACATTCTGCAACAATGGAGAAATGTGAACGAGAAACAATAGCAAACCAGAAATAAATGTTTGAATAATAACGTGTAGTTTTCAAATATCCAGCTCCCCTAGGTGAATGAGGTTTGTCTCACTAGTAAATATGGAGTGTTTTGGTTGCTTTACAGGCAGTCTTCAGCACCTATTCTTCCTGGCAATATTTTCCTTTTAGCACCTCAATCTACCAGCCAGAAGAGATTTCCCTCTCTGTCTCTCCACCCCCAGTGCCAGCTGTGGGGCTTTCACAGATCACGGCTTTCAAAGACAGATCCATTTTAAGGTGGCAGTGTCAAACTTAGCTATTTATCCTCACAAGCATTTCATATTAAACTGCCATACACAGGAGAGGAAGGTCTATTTCTGTTTCCGGAGGCAAAGATCTATAGTTCAGGATTTTGAAGCCAGGGAGCATTTGTCGTTGTTCAGCAAGAAGAGAAACCACTGCACAGTCCCCTCAGGACTCACAGTGGTGAGTGTTCTCAGTGGTAGATTGTTAATGATAAACAGTAAGAGCTCTCCTGACTGGAAAAGCGTGGCTCTTCATTTCCTACAAATCACCTGATCCTCAGAAAATTACCATCCCTTTAAAAATTCTGTACCTTGAAAATGAGAATTTACATCATTAGGTAATCCATCACTTGTGATACTGTCCCACTCACATCTGTTCACCTGAGCCTGGTGGCCCAGTGCTTTTACCCTCATATTGGCAAATAGTCCTGGCATCAGAGTGAAGGAAAATGGGGCTGGTGGAGAGGCAGAGGAGCAGGCCCTGGGCCAGGTCAGAGGTAAAGGATCAATTGTTCCTTTCAAACCTTGTAGGTGTGCTACAGTGTGCTAACACTGTATCACTGAAGAAATGGTTGATTGGGATTGGGTAAAAAATAGAGTAAGCCTTCTGTAGATATGTTATTTCCTGTGATTTGAAATGGACTACAGTGGAAAATAGTTCCTTGGCATCGTGTGTAGTAGCAGAACTGCACATATTGTCAATGAAACATGCAGTGCAGTGATCATGGCTCCTCCTGTGATACAGTCGAGTTTTTGTATCCAGCTTTTTATGTGGCCATAATTAGCATGTCAGTCCTAATGACAAAGCTGATCCTTGAAGGTCAGAAAAGACAGAGAATCACATTTTGACAGCCTCTATTTCTGTGGGGTGCTAGGAAGGAGAACTTAGCATATTGCTTAATAAAGCTGGGATTTTCTTATCTCTTCAAAGATTCAAGGAGGGAGTGAGGCAATTACTCCTTCACAGAGGCTACAGCAGCAGCAATCACCTTCATCTGATGTGAGAGCTGCACATCAGGCAGCAGAATTTAAAAATAGCATGCCTGTCTCCCCCTGCACACTAATGCTGTCACTGTTCTGGTGAAGAAAATCTCTGTAAATTCCCCTGAAAGCTGTCACTTTGCCTTGACCTGCAAACAGTTTTGAATGGCCAGCATGGTGGCATAAGGTGTCCAGAGCTTGTCAGGAAAGTTGGCTCAGTGTGCAGCCATTTTGCAAAACCAAGCTTAGTTGTGACAATAAAAATAAAGATAAACCAGTGATATTTCTCCCTTTTTCTTAGTCTTACACTATTTGCAGCAGAACTACAGTGTTTACAGCTAACATTTGAGTACAACATTGTGCAAAAGGCTTCATACTTCAGATGCAGAGAGAATTAAGTACTTCTACCATGGCAGTTTTGCTCAGTACTTGGACTTGTACATTTGTTATTTTTACTCACAGAGAAATATTCTGAGCTAGTGACAACTGATGTGAGATCATAGAGCTCTGATATTTGTTCATTTTTGTCAGCCAAGAAAGTGATCATCTGATGGTTAAGAAATACTGCTAAACAGGTGGCTGGCTGATGTGATTTGGGCAAGCCCCACTTACTTATTATGTATAACTGTTGACTTTTCCTTGCTGTGTGAGACCTCTAGCCCAATGCAGTTAGCCTCTCAAGCTGTGATGTGCCAGGTCCTGGGAGGCCTGGAGCAGGAAGGAGATTGTACCTCTGCAAAGTGTCTGGAACTGTGCTACCTGGTGGGCTCCCGCACTTGAGGGGGTCCCAATAAAAGGCAGGCTGTCTCATCTTCCTATGGCTGAATGCAGTCTCTGAAGGGAATCAATCAGTCTGATTCTCAAAGTTATAGAAAAAGAGAATTGAAGACTTCACTTAACCCATACCCCTATCAAAGCAGGGAATTATGCCTTTATCATCCCTGACAGAAATTTACCTCACATTTTTAAAAAAATCTCCACAGATTTCCATGACCTTTCCAAACAATATATTCTGGTGGTACACCATCTTTATTGGTAGATTTTATTCTAATCTGAATCTTTCCCACTGTTGGAACGGTCCGTCCAGGGAAGGATTTAAAAGATCTGTAGGTGTGGCACTTAGGGACATGCTTTAGCAGTGGACTTGGCACTGCTCTTAATGATTGGACTCAGTGATTATAAAGGTCTTTTCCAACCTAAACAATTGTATTTTCTACAATTCATAATTATTTTACTCTATCTTTCTAGCCCACAGGTAGCCACAGACCACCTGTGCATAGAGAAACTATGTAAGTTTCAATTCACAAATTGCTAAGTTTTAGAATAAGACGAACTATTAAAAAACTTTTTCTCTGAGCAAAAAGAACTGATATGCAATTGAAAGAAACAATAACAATTCATAGGTTTTATTAGCCACCATTTCTTTCCCAAATTCTTAATGATTCTAAATATGAAAAAAAGTATATAAATAAACTGCATCTTTAAATTTCAAATGTATCAATATGATACATTTAAGTTTTTCCAAAAATTATTCAAATCTCATTGCATCAAATCCATATACATCTTTTGGTTTTTAGGTAATGAATACAAGTATTAAATCAGGATTATGAAACAATCAGAATAACTTGTTTTTTCATAAGTTTCAGCCTATTGTATTTTCACCTCTTATGATAGAGGTCTATAAAAAAATTTCTCTCAAATCTCATGTCTTCTTAAAAAGTTACAACTAGTAATTAATAAATAACTCTTATTTTTTGAATTCATAGTGTTTCTTAGATTCTGCCATTCTTTCTTTGCTTTACAAAGAACATCAGTAGCAAAAAATGTTTCCTAAAATATCAGATTATTACTCCTCATGAACAGTGTCACAATAAGTTCAAAACCCATAAAGTTTTATTTCAGCTGCTAAGCTTAGCATAATTTTGCTGCTCAATCATAAAAAAAAAATAGTTGATGCTTTAAATGTGACAAGGGAGGCATATATTTAAAACTTCTACAACTGTAAGAATAAAACTTAGTTCTTTCTAACTATTCACAGATAATTCTGTATACAAAAAAGATCCTTGCTAATGGTAAGCCACCCTCACATAAGGGGTACTGAACCTCCCTTAGCAGACCATAATTTTGGGGGGTTTTCCTGAAGTGGTTATTCACGCTGATTCTATGTATCAGATCAAGAGTCTGAAAGAAGTTTGTAACAATGTTTGTTGAAGTGATGTTTGCACTCTAAGTTCTCCCACAGCTGATGTATTCATAAAATGATGACCAAAGGGCATTAAACTGATAGTCAGACATGTAGCTTAATGAAAGAATGCAGTGCACTGTGGCAGCAATATATCTGAATTACTACAGGTTCCATTTACAACTCAAATATTATCACCAGACATAACGGTGCTGTTATTCCCTGGTATATTATTGCTATGGTATAGTGTGTGCTGTTTCCTGTCTTCATCCTGAGCACTGACTGAAGATCTGCATATTTTTTCACAAAGCAGTTTCTAACTTAAGATTTATTTTTTTATTCATTTTATCACTCTTTGAGATCCACATGAGATGGTTTCATGAAGTCTAAACAAGACAAGGCTTTAACTACATTCTTCATTTTTCTTGTCTCATATATAGACACAGACTAACACTGTAACTACAGAATTAGGAATTCTCTCATGTTCTCTGGATCTATGCTCCTGTCTAGTATAGTTTTTTATGGTTTTATGTTTTCTTATTATATCCCTTTAACCCTAACTATATGGATTTTGTTGGCAATAAATATTTCTAGTTTATCTTATTCAATTTGTGAGTTTGGTTTGATTTTTTTTATAGACACATAATAAAAGCTTTGAGCTCTGGAAGTCCCATGTTATATATAAGCATGTACTGATGACAAGCATTTTTATATGGCAGATATTTTTCTTAGCAAGACTGTGTCAACCACTAAAATATTATTGTCTTTGTTTTTCATTATTACTGAACTGTAATGGTATGTGCTTGGCTTGAAACCTGATAGATCCTTAAATTAATCTCAATGTATTCTGCACTGTTGCTTTGCACTAGGCATGATAGTGGGAGATACAGTTGTTTTAATACCATATGTACCAATGTATTCTCGATTCAGACAGAAACAGGTGGAAAATATTATAACAGTTGCAGCCCTAGCTTGCAGGTTTTTAAAGTGTATTAAAAAGTTAGGGGCTTGGTTTGAATTTGCAAATTATTCAAAATCCCACACCTCAAACATTCTGCAGTTGAGAGGAAAGGTTGAGTGTTTGTAAAATATGTTATTAAATATGTTATTTGAACAGATGTAGAAATTTTGCACTTTCAGATTCCTGAAAACTTACTAGAAAAGCTATGTTTGCAGAAGACGCACAATGGTTTATGTAAAGAAGTGTGGATGTGTTCTTTGGCCATGATGCATCTTCCTTTTACCTCAAGGAATGTTTCCTACAGCAACTATCTTATTGCAGAGTGTATTCTGTAACTATGGGTTCCTTCGTCTATATAATAATTATGTAGTTAATTATTTTTAACTTATCATCACTGAAATAAATCCAGGTTAAGCAATAGCTCTTTGAAGCAGAGATGACAGGGGTTTTTTATCTGAAGTTATTCTTGTGTTCTGGTCGACAGTGCCACCAGGCAAACAACTGAGTCAGCCCAGGTCAGGGCACGGGCAGCTGGAGCAGGACCACACAGCTGGAAGTAGTGAGAGTGGAGAAAGGAACAAATGTACTGGGGAAAGAGAAATCAGGAGTGCCTTTGGAGCTCTCCATTGATTCTTTGAAAGGGGACGTATTTACGTCTGAATGAGTCCAGAGAATCAAGAATCAGAGGACATTTCGGGTCACACACATCCTAAAATAGTAGAGGTGTCTCATGCAGACTTCATGCCGACTACAGGGGCTTAGCATAGTTTACTGTGGGATGAGAAAAGAAGAAAATGAACACCAAACAGTCTCAAAGAAATACAATGTCATTTTTTTTGTTTGTTTGTTTCAAAGAGCATTTTAGGAATAAGAAAGTAGGAAGGCATAGAGAAAAAGAGCTGAATTATGTTTCTACTTGTGCTTATTTTTTATTTCAGCTGTAGCTTTTGATATGCCTGTGATTATTTGTAACTGAAGGAAATTGATCAATTAGTTCATTTTATTTCTAGTAGTCACTAATATGGGGCCCTGTAATTGGGCAAAGACCAGGAGCCAACATTTTAGGATGTTCAAGACCTTATTATGGTACAGTGAATCACAGGTAATTTCATGCTTCTCATTATATCAGTTTTATTTTCCTGTTCTTTCTTGCACTTTTCCTACTTCACTTTAAAATAAATAATTTACTCAGACTGTTAGAAATGGCCCTAAAAACCCAATGAGAATGATGTAGGATAGCTTTACTCTACTTTTGCATGTATAGCAGATATACATCTCTTCTGTTTGTTTTTAAATAAAAGAGAAAAATCAACTGAAAACATGTAGATTTATATTAATGGTAGCAGTAAGTCATCAGCAGGACATATTGTCTGAAATCTTTTTCCTGTCTTAAATAGAAATATTCTAAGTTTCTCTGGCAGTGTGGGCAAGAAGGAGGAAAATGATTTATTAACTACTCCAACTAAAATCAAACTTGATTTAAATTTTTGAGGAAATACCTTTTCATTTTCATAGTCTAGTCAAGAGTCTCCAAATCCCACTGTTTGTTATTTGAGTTTATATTGCCAGGATAAGACAGCAGCGACTTTTCCTTTCAAGAATTTAGTTGTTCTTAAGTGTGTTGAGAATAAAGAGGAGATTCATGAAGATGAGCACAGAATAACATTGGAAGGAAGAGAGTTTGTCGAGGCTTTTTTAAACAACATATGAATTATGCCGCCTTCCCAGATCAGAATCATGACCACAATACATTTTCTAAAATCATTTTTGTTTTCCATAGCACTGGAGAAAAATCTCGTTTTATCTGTCACAGTGAATGGATGATGACAGTACACTGATTTCTATGCCTAGAAAGATTAATGATGCTTCAAGAGAGATCTTTTACATTCATCATTCAAGGGAGATTTCCATCACATTCCTAATGAATACTTTGGGATCCAAGGACCTGGGAATAGATACCATCACACGGGTTAGACTCTACACAATAAATGTCCAAGCATTTATTCTAAAAGGCTGGAAGTATAAATCCAGCAGGGACATGAGGACAGCTGGCATGTGCATGGAGGAAAAACACAGGCCAGCTACTTCATCACATAGCAGTATCTTTTCTTACTGTTGCAAGGTGTATCTGTGTTGACTAACTGTTTTAAGCTTTCTGACTGAGGTTGAAACATTTTCAGCTTTTTTTACTACTTTTACATACTTTTAAGAATTATTGCACACACAAATATTTCATTTCATTTCATTCAGTTTCTTCTTGGATAGACACATACATTTTTTTCTCCTTTGTTCTCCTCTCACTCATTCCTCAATGGAGTTCTTACAAAAACAACTCTCTTTATCAGTTGCAAATTTATGTTCTTTTGTATTTTTCCAAATTGTGCATTTTAAAAAAGTGGTTTTGTTCAAAAAGAAAAAAAATTCAAGATCTGTCATGTTCTTTGCAATTGTGGATAAGGTCAAGTAAGTAATTCAGCATCTTTTTTATATATATATTTTATAAAATGGATACTTCTGTTCAGAAGTCAAATAGCTTCTTTTTTTCTTCTCCATATATATATATATTTTTTTATACCTAACAAAACCCCTGCACCTGTGATTGTTTCTTTTTCCTCCTTGGGGGATTGTTTTGTTTTATTATACTGTTATGATAGCAACCAACAAAGTTCCATATAATTTGGGGAGCTAAAATATATGTTCTTTATGAGGCTGGTTTTGTTTCTATCAACTGAGGGAAAACAACCATTTTAAAAGCTCAAGTCCTACAAGAAATAAATAATCACATTGTGAGTAAACACTGTTGCTGTCTATATAGGTAGGCTATAACATGGAGCAATATAGTTACAGGATCTGACAAAGAACATAATAATGTACAATTTGTGGTTCATCACCATAAACTCCCATGTGGTAGGTTATAATTACATGAAAAGAAAACCATTTGATATAATTCACTTTGTATTTAGGAGGTCATGAGCACCTCTTGCTAATAGACTAGGCTCAACATCAGATACATGAGTAAATAGAAATGCTTCAAAACTCAATTTCTATTTCACTTCTCCTATAGTGTAAAAAAAAATATTGTAGCCTTATATAGTACAAATTTGTATTGGACTATTTTTTTATTTAAATGCAATAATTTTCTAGTGTATTTGGTATCAGTTATAACTATCTTGGATAGCACTCAGACTGTAAAATAAATGTAGCAAATTATATGTTTGTGTGCTGAGTTTAGAATTTAAAACTATATCACTGAATGATTTTTTAGAAAACCAAAGTGGAGAATTTTTACTGTTACTGAAAGACTTTTGAGTGAATTCGCAGTATGGATTGTTACATTTGTGAGGAATTAGAATGAAACTGGTAGACTAAAACATCAAGCTGAGAGGTAAAGAAAATTAGAGGTTATTGGTGTGAACTGAAGAATTGTAAATATTGACCCAACAATGAGTTTAACCATTGGGCTTATCAAGATATTCTATCCATTAGTATTTAATTAAGAAAAAAAACTCAATAGAAATAAGGAAAACCATATTTAGTTCTTGAAGATGTGGCATCAGAAATTTGGACCACTTACAAATGTTTTTAACATGCTATTAGTAATGACTGAAAAAAAGTCTTATAATGATCTAATTTAGGGTATTAAATTATGGTACTGGATAATCCTAAAAGGCAGACTGTACTGTATTAAAAACAAAAAACCCCACAGGATTTTAAAGGAAGGAATGAGAATTTGCACGCTGGTGGCTCATTTCTCACAAAAGACATGAAATATTCCAAGTAGAAGAATACCAGTTCTTAAAATATTCAGCAGCATCTCACAGTAGCCTATGGGACCATGTTCGTTCACTAGAAAGATTTGTTCTGTTCTATCATCTTTGAAAAAACTATTCCACAAAAGCAGAAATGTGACACACAATAGCCCAACACATTTTAAGATGTTGGGGTTTTTTTGCTATTCCTGTCCCCACATCATTATAAATGGCCTATGATTCCTTTAAGCCATATGTTACCCTGAAAGTGGTAGCATATGCAAGTTTCAAAATTAACAGTATGCAGCTTTGTAACAATTAACCATCTGCTTATAGTGCTGGTAGGAACTGATAGCATCTTCATGGAAGTCAGGAAAATATTAGAATAGCTTATTTGCCAAGCCTTAGTCATGAGTTATCCTACGCTGTAATTCGTAGTCCCCTGAGAGCAGTGAGAGGCAAAACTGCATCAAAGCTGCAAAATGAATTCTCCCTAAATATTTGTCTTATATACTGTTAGTGATGGATTAAGCAGGTCCAGGAGCAGATGTTACGCAAAAGAAGTGGATTAAAGAAATAAGCATGAGGAGATAGAGTTGACAAAGACCAAACATTTCCTGCATCTGGAACAGGTACTGTAGCTTCATCTGAGTGGGGACACATGATAAAGGATAACTGCACAGCATCCCTTTTAACTATAGTCCCTTTATCTGTTCCTACAATGTATTTGTGCAGTACATCTGAAAAACTTTGGGAGTTTTGGCAGTTTTATTATTGTCAGTAGCATGAATATAGGCTTCATATCATTATACAGTGATATGTGTAAAAAGAGCTTAAAAACTCCTGCTGTGGCTCTGCCTCATGACCATTCTTGGATAAGTATGACCAGAAACTAGGATTGCATTTGTGCAGACAGTATCAAATGAGGGAGAGGGAGTTTGCATCATCTTCCTCAGCAATAATTGAGCTTGTCACAGTAAGATCATAGAAGTTTATTTAGTTCTGTAACTTAGCATATGATGAAAACCCTAGTGTTTTCCTGGAATGTTACTTTAAGCATTAATATTTGATTCTAGAGAGATTTTCAAGATCTGCCTGGCTAAAAATGCAGGTGAGGTAGTGATCAAAGAAACATTCATTTCCCTTTCCTTCCTTTACTGAAAGAAACCCTTCTGTTAAATTTAAATAATCTCTAGACTCCTTATTGTGTTGCAGGAGAAAACACTTCAGATCCAAGTAAAAAATTGAAGTCCTGTTGGTTTCTATCTCAAAACATACCATTTTTTTTATGTGGAGGAAAGAGAAATAGCGTAGAATGAAGATATTAGGAAGCTGAGTCCCGGGAAAGTCATACTTTGGTGTGATCTAATTTCAGTTTTAGAAGCTCACATGTTAAAATAGTTTAATTACAGTCTTTGAAATACAACATCAAGTAGGAGGTGGTGGTCCTGCCCTTGCTTTTACTCTAATACCTGTCTCCTGCGTCCATCTATTATATCCCTACTTTCTGAGGAGCTAGAAAACCTGTACTGTTAACAAGAAATAAGATAGCTGCCCACTAAACAGTTCCTTATTAACAGTTCCCTGAAGTGAGACCATAATTTCACTTTCCTGAGCCAGTGTAGAGAAAAGTATCACCGTATCATGCAGTACAACAAAAAGGAAAACTCCATGTCACAAACAGGCTGAAATTTCCCAAAACTGTTCACCATTTTAATTGCTACAGAATATTCAAAGTTAGACCTTTTTGTCAGTCATATCTGCAGAAAATTCTCTTCCACAGTATTTCCTCCTCCAGTTTGCTCTGTGCATCCTAATCCTGGAAACCTTACTTATTCCAGGATAAAATCTTTATCTGATTCTTAAGAAAACTTCAGGTGACTGTATCCACTGTGCCTGTTTAGCAGACTTGGTGATTCCTTTCTTTGAGAATGTGTCACCAACTTTGTACATGCAAAATATCTTTGCTTAAGACAAACTGTTGTTCAAGCTCTAATCAGTCATATATCTCAAATGCAAATTCTGATAATATAGGACTGGAAATTTTGTAGATGCACAAAATTGTTAGGTCTGAGCAACACAGAAAATCTTTGTTATAAATTATGTATGCTTAATTTGACAAGGTACTTTCATAGTGAGAAAAACTTCTGCTATGCAGTAATCTGGTTGCTCTGCTGGGCCTCATCATACGTCCAGAAGAACAGCTTGATGGCACTGAAAATAAGCAAAGCTTTTAATAATTCTTCCTACAAAAATGATCTCATGGAAATTTAATGCGTATAAAGTATATTGGAAGAGAAGTTCTACATCAGCATGTAGATTTCAAAAGAGAAACAAGGCTATAAAATCAAAAGTAGTGTGAGATGAAAAGTTATAATTTGATCACATAATCTTCCTTCAAAAGTAAGATATAAATGTATAAAGGTTAGATGGGAAAGAAATGTAGAGGTGAATGGAAAGAGAAAGGTTAAATCAGAAGAGAGTATGTTGGAACTAAATTAGTCTTTAAGAATAAGATAGTGAAAGGGCCTGCCATGTGTAGACAGGAAGGAAAAATGGAGAACCAAGTGAAAAATAGTTTATCTGCATGCATAAAAACATATGTGTCCATAACGCAAGTAAAAATATTTTCACATTGCATCCTATTCCTTACATCTCTTGTGTATTTGATTCTGCTACATCTAAACTTAGTGCCATGTCATCCAAGTAGCCCTATTGTCCTTAAGGAAAGACATTAGGTAAACTGTCAGTCAGGATTTTGTGATCTGATTTCCAGAAAGCGACAAATGACTGAGTAAATAATAGATGAATAGTAATTAACAGGCAATTCTGCGAACAATGGAAAAAATGGATGGCATTGCATCATATATTATTACTCACCTCATTTCCTGTGATAAATTTAATAATCTAGAGGCAAGCACAATAATATTAATATGCTGCTTAGCATCTAGCAACAGCAAAGATGCTTGATAGCCAGTAAAGGCATAGGTTTTTTCCCAACACAGGTATAAGTTTGTATCTCTCTTCTCCTGCTTGGGTTTCACAAAACTTGTAGTACCTCAGCTATATTAGAAACTTGAGCCCTCTTCAATATTGGCTGCTGTGGAATCACAAAGATTTAGTGTTAATAAAAAGAAATCAATCAAATGATTGAAAATAAGAAAATTATGCTGGGCTAGTGATGACTATTTCAATATACAGCTCCTTTAAAAATCGTCTAGATTTGTGAAACGTTTTTCCTGCATAGATCAAAGAATTTGGTGTTAGTCCTTCTAATACTTCTAATAGCACTTGCCTAGAGAAAAGTGAGACTCCTAGCTGAGTGTAGTGAAAGAAAAGAAAAACTGCCTCTGAAAAGAACAGTATGATACTTATTGCTGCAGTTGCAACTGAAAAAAAAGAGAGAAGAAAGAACTGTAACCTTTTGATATAAAGATTTGAGAGGGGTTTTAGTATTGAAAAAGAAGACTAGCCCCAGGAAAAAAAAAAAAAGAAAAATTAGTTCATCAGATGTTCAAGGTGCATATAAAATGGAAGCACTGCAATAATATTTTGCATCTGACAGTAATTTCAATAGCAATCACAATAATATTTTGGAACCAAACTTGATAAATGTGAAGCAAAGAGCTAATGGCATTATTGTATTTAGAGATTTTATTATTCATTCTTCAAGGTTTGTTGCTTTTACAGGAGCACTTCCTTCATCTCAGAGTTCTCTCATAAAATTATCTGAGAAGAGTCTGCAGTGAGTTTCATTTGGATCTTCTAAAATATTTTTCCATATTAATTCTGGGGTAGCATTTGAGTCATTTTACCCACATCTCAGTATACATCTGAGTTGAACATCAGTACAATAAAATCCTTGCAGTTATGAAACATAAAGTACCAAAAATCAGTTATGTGCAATATATGTTGATATATTCAAATATCCATTGATCAAAGCATTACAAGAGTCCGTTTTTGATTGGACATACTAACATTCATATCAACAGAAAGTTGGTAGACATTTCAAACAATAAAATTCTACGTGTTGTGAGAATAGTATACACTAATTTCTTCCTCAAAAACCATTTGCCTAATTCAATTAGAATAATTTCTGTATTAATCGACATGATCAATGACTGTTTGGAGGGTTTTTTATCCTGTCATGAACAGCTAACTGCATGCTCCTTTCATTGTAATCCACATAACTTCTTTTTAATATATACTATAAAACCTAAAATTATAGTAGATTTTGTTCGTTTAAGATTTAAGTACTGCAATGGCCCTTAGAAATTTTTTAGTTGAAAATATTGAGGAGAAAGACTTCACAAAAGAAAATCTTAAACTGTGCAATGTTCAGAAATGTAATAATTAAATTTGGTAATTAAGTAGTAAGAGAAGAAGATAGTCTTGAAAGTTCTGTGTAAAGAATAAATCTGAATGGTCATTGGTGAAGTAAAATACAGTAATTTAAGAATGGTGGACTAATAACACAGAAATGAAACAAACAGCAAATGGTATATGTCTCTGTGCTAACTCTGTCATTCAGTATTTACAATTAATTAATGATTAATAGCACAGGATATACAAGGAAAAGTTTACAGCAAAAAGTATTACAATATTCCAAGAAAATTAGGTCACATCTGCTGTTATCATAGGATTCAAGGTTAGTTTGTGTTGATCATGTGGTTCAATCTCCTCCAAAATTATAAACTGCAGTTTGATCTGTGGCAATAAATTGAAATCCATTCTTCTACATGCTGTAAAAACACTCTGCTAGGTTTGTCTCAGACTACTTTGTCATCTAAGTAATGAAAGTAAGGAAGTCCATGGAGCAGCTCATCACAGAACAAGAAATAGAGGCAATTCACTTTTGCCCAGCCACATACCCTCTTTTGTAAGGACAGTTGAGATTGAGGTCTTATTCAAAGCTCATCAAAACCAATGAGAGCGCTTACATTGTCTCTAAGTGTCTGCCAAAGCACTTGCTAAATCAAAGCTGGCAGCACAGCCACAGGCTTTAGTCTTACTGTAATTTCAGTAGCAGTTAGGAAGGGCTCAACATTGTAAACACTAGAATCTAAGGCAGTGGTAATAACACAAATATAAATATATCTGTGTGTTTATACTTGTTGTACCTTTTCTAGATGGAATAGGTTTTTAAACTACTAAAAGATAGAAATATAATGGAATTTCCATGTGCCATTTAACACATACATAATGTATTATTTGAAAAACTGGTCTGTTTCTTTCAAATTCTGAATAGGACTCTTTAATGTTTGATTTTGAGGGTATTTTGGGGAGAAAAGGTGCATTGGTCAGAAAGCCTTGAATTCTCACTGCTGCATAAGGGTCCTGAAACAGAAGAGTCTCTGATGGGCATTGAGGTGTCCGAGTGGCCATGTGTAGTTAGGCCCTGGCAAAGACAATGTTATCTCAGATGAGTGATGAACATGCATAAGCACAGTTTTGGAGGTTGTTCTCATGACTCTCGTTGGCTCAGATATTCAGATTAAATCAGAGATTGCCTTTTGTATTTTGCTCATGATTTACCAGTGGATGAAAGGGAAGGAGTGCATGCTTAGTGCATGACATAGGTGCTCTTTACACTCTGATGCAGCATGCATTAGGAAAAAACTACTTTCTCAGGAAAAACCTATCTTTCTCACAGCAGCATGTTAAGCAATGCAAAGACCTATGCAGTTCTGTCACAATACTAATATTTAGTGTGATTGTTTATGTTCAAAGATCACCCATCCTTCATCAGTAAATAATGTAAAGAAGGCTAATGGATTGTATCAAATGCCACTTAGCAAAGAAAGCAAAGCCACAAGCAAGCCAGTGTACATCAAGCTTTACAAGAAGGAGCAGAAGCCTCAGGACTAGGCAGCTCTGGATCTGCTTTAAGCCTCTGTGACATAGCTGAACTGAGGAACTATGTGATAGGCCTTGTGGTGAGATCTGGATGTAGATCCCAGCTGGAAAGCTTTATTTGTGCATAAGTGAAAGCCAACATCCATCATTCAAATTGATGTACTTCTGTCTGTTCTCAAGCAGTCAGTAAGTATTTATTCAAGAAAAAAACAAGCAGGCAAGATTTTTGTTAGTTTAATGAATTGTGTTTTCTCCACTGTCTTTCATGCTTACAGTATGGTAATAAGGTACAGAATAGTAATGTTGAAGAGACTTCTAAGAGCTCCTCTAGTACCTCTTGTGACAGCTGCTCCTTTGTCTTCTCTGACACATATTTCTCTGATGCAACAATAGAGCTCACCATTGACGCAGGGGCACCACCACCTCCCCAGGTCACCTGTTCCAGGACTTCACTGTCCTAACCATTAGGCAGTTTCACTGAGGTCTCTTCTGGATTTTCTTTGCCTGCTCACTGCTTGACTGCAATACAGACTGCTCTCCTAGCTGTGCGCAAGTCTGTTTTGCAAGCAAAAAATGTTGTCATGTCCCTTAGTCTTTTCTTCTTTAAGCTAAGTACTGACAAATAATTTCTTCTTCTGGGTAAGTCGTGTTTTCTGGACCTCTGATTATTTTCATTGCTATCCACTAGTTCCTCTCCAGTCAATCTCCCTCTTCTCCCTTGACTCCTTTCCCCTTTCTCTCCCTTTGCCAATTGCTGATTTTGAATTTTAGTTGGTAATGAAGGATCCAAGCATTGAAACTAAAAGAATCACTATGCATCTCTTGGAAGCTCTCTTTCATTTATACCCACGTGTGGGGTGTTTTGTTTTATCATGGCATTGGTGACTTAGATTTCAATTGTGGTCTCCCTGACTCTTCCAGCTTACCCTGGAGAACTATAGAGCAAGTTCCCTGTCCTGTATCTGTGCTTTGCATTGATACCTACTCAGCAATGTGTAGGACTGGCATGTTATTTTGTTTTTCTGAAGCCTAATTTGTAGTGAACTTTTAAATCAGTGAAGTTATAGGGTTTGTGCATAGCTAACACAGTGCACATGTGAAAGAAATTTATCAAAGCATTGAGCCTTTCTGAGCACCTGAATTAAAATCACATTGTGCTGGGGCTCAATGCACAAAAACAAGTCCTCAATTTGAGAGGCCTGGGAATCGTTAGAGAGATTTTCGCATTTCCTTGCTGCCCCGTTATTAAAAGTTATTAAAAGCAATTGGAGACTGAAGTCATAATACTTACTGCAGAGCTATCATTTATTGAATTTCTGTTCTTTCTGGGCAGCATCATAAAACAAGGAATTAGAACGAGCTCCTTGAAGTGCAAGCATTTCTCTCTGTCACGCAAGTGCTCCAGATGGCCATTGAGCTGGGCTGGTGGAGGTGTGGTGGGACAAGTTTTCAGAATATTGTTTTTCCCTTCTGTTATTCATGCTGAACATTGTAACTGAAATGCCATTCACTGTGCTGTCAGACTGGGGCTGCCAGAACAGAAAGACAGACAGATGATACTACGCAGTGCAGAATTACCAGAAGGAAAGACATTTCTTGTCAAATAAAATAGACCACATATTAGCTGATAAAGCAAAATAAAATAAATTAAAAATGTGCATAGGCTAAAAATATAAGTATCTGCATACACATATGCATCTAAATACATTCCTATATATGCATACGTGTGCATACCTTCTACAAATACATATTTTTATATGCATACTTACCTACACACATTTATATATTGGAATCCATTGAGCTAGCAGTGATCTATTTTGGATTCTTGTCTTGTCTGCCTTGTTTTTGAACTTGGTAATACTCCATACAGAGATTTAATGAGACACAAGGCCCTTATTTTGATATAGAATTACTTCATTTTGGCTTTGATTCCTTTGCCATTTTGTAAGGTTTCCTAAATAGATAAGCAGAGACCTATGACAGTTTAGCTCTCCCTTGTGGTTATGCACCACCTCTCTCCTTTTTAATTCTCATCTCTCTCTGACAAAAAATCCCATACTTCACAGAAAAAAAAAACAAACAAAAACAAAAACAGAGGTAAAAGTGAGATAAGGCAGATAAAAGGTAGTAGGGGAAAAAAAGTTACTTGGAAGCTAGATGCAGAATTCAACAAGAAAATAAACACTTTTTAAACAAATGTTTAAAGGAATGCTGAGTTTTATCAGCAAGAACTTCCTAGTCATCAGCTTATTCCCTTACACACCTAGAGCCACGTGGTCAAATCTTTTAATTTGATTCAAATTTAGTCTGAGCCCATTATAACTTTCTTCACAGCTGAATCCTAGCAAGTGGTCACATCTATAATAACAATAGCTTCTGTGAATCTTGAAGTGCAGTGACCAAAGCACGGAACAGCTAGGGCAATAATTGTCCAGCAGACATTAATTGAACAGTATGCCATATATTAATTGCCAGTTAAACATCATTCAAGTAACCATATTTTTAGTTGTTCTGTATTAAATGCATATTTTCATGTTTCACTCATTGCATCCCTTAATTAAATTTTTTTTCTAATATTTTTATAAATAACAGTATCATGATTTAACTGTTAGATTTTGCCACTTTAATAGGCAGGAAGTGTACAGAAATATATATATATTATGTTCTGTCTTTATTCTTTATTGTAGCACATAGGAGAAAATATTGTCTCCTCCTAAGGACTTGATCTTTTGCTATCACCTGTCCCAAATGCTTCAGTGATGCAGAGATTTTTTCAATCTGGTAGAACTCATCTGGTGTCAGAAGCACCCCATAATTCATTGTGCAGATATTAGTGTCATCTTCCTTGTAACACAGAGGGAACTAGTGCCTCATCTGAAATGTCCTGAAATTCCACTTGCAGAAAACCCTTTGTGAATGGCTGGCTGTAGGGATTGCAGAGAAAAAGAATTCTGATCCCTTTAATTGTCAACATAAGTTGTGCATGTGTGTTCTACCTCTACCCTTTCCCCAAAAAGAAGATATTGATTTTGCCTGCAGTGTTTTCTCCCCACAATGGCAAGTTTTGGTTCCATTTCTCACTAATTGAAGCAACAGTGTTCATTTTGAGATCACCTCTACATCAGAAGTAAATGCTATATTGAAAGCATAATGCAAAGAGCAAATTTCCTTACTGCCTCTTACGAGGTTCTAAGAAAATACTGCATCACAACAACATGAGCATTTCTATAAAAACTATTAGCTTGCAAAAACAAAATATCAACTTATAATATTCTAGTAGATAATTATTTTTTGGCATCTTGTGTAATACATCATAGCATCTTCCAGCAAGATGTTGGCTTAAATGTTCCTTTCATTCTTTTTATTATGTTGTCAGTCAAAAGTTTAAATAAACATCTGGCCTGCTACTGGAACTATAGACATGAGCTTTACTTATACTTTGTCTCAGATCATTTATGTTTGCTGTAATCAATGATGCTATCTGTTTCTGATCAAGGAATAGAGTTTTGGAAACTTGGCAATGAGTAGGCTTGTAGCTGTTTCACAGTCATTAATATCAGATCTGTGCAGTACTGGATGAACCAGAAATGTATATTTAATCTAGTTCAGGCAGGTGAGCATCACTGAATCTCATTTTCTTAAGAAGATGATAATACAGCTAAAGCTAACAGTTTCATGCACTCAGATTAGTTTGATGTCACCTACAGAAGAGCAGATGTCAGGTGGTACCTCAGCTGGTACAAAGTTAGCGTTGCATAGACAGACATAAAGTCTACCTAGACAAAGTTAATCCACTATTTTCTTTGGACAATTTGAACTGGTGCCTTGGTTTCAGCTGGAATAGAGGTTTTCTTTTTCCTGGTAGCTTGTACAGTGCTGTGTTTTGGATTTACTATGAGAATAATGTTGATAACTCACTAGTTGCTGCTAAGTCGTGCTTAGCCTAAGTCAAGGACTTTTCAGTTTCTCGTGCTCTGCAGGGAGCAGGTGCACAGGAAGCCTGAAGGGAGCATGGCCAGGACAGCTGACCCAAATTGGTCAAAGGGATATTTCATACCATGGAATATTATGGCCAATATATAAACTGGGGGAGTTGGCTGGGAGATGCCATTCATTACTCGGGGATGGTTTGGGCATTGGTCAGTGAGTGGAGAGCAATTGGACATCAATCATTTCTCTTGGGTTTTATTCCTCTTTCTCTTTTTGCTGTCTCCCTTTTCATTACATTATTATTATTGTTGTTGTTGATTTTATTATTATTTCCATTATTAAACTGCTCTTATCTCAACTTTAAAAACAAGTTTTAACTTTTTTTTATTCTCTCCCCCATCCCACTGAGGGCAGGGAGCATATGAGCAAGCAGCTGTGTGGTACTTAGTTGACAGCTGTGATTAAACTGCAGCAACTGGCAGAGGGAGTTCGTACAAAATCAGTACCTTTTCCATCATGCATTTGCACTATTTCTGATCTGGTACTAGGAGTCTTAAAGCTAGTCTTATATGATAGTCTGTATGATAGATCTAAGCAGTTTGAAACGGATTATATAAAAATGACAAATAAAGTTCACCTTGATGAGTTTGGTTTCCAGCTTATTCACAATCATTGTCTCTTCATACCTTATCACAGGGTAACACACAGATAAAAGTGTATTCTGCCTCATAGTTAGTTCCAAGTATGTTAAGAAGAGTATTTGATTCATAGCTGGAGAAGCAGTGAACTGGACTGCTGGAGTAATGGATTATTTCTTGGGAATAACTGAAAAATTCTTCATTATAATGCAAAACTACTTTTTGCTGCTTCACACTATGTCTATCCTCCAGTCTGTTTCTTTTTCTGAAATAAATATGTCCAGTCTGAAGCCACAATTTCCCTGGTGGTAGTTTGTTCAGATCATCCATCAGTAAAGCAGACTCACAGCTTCCAGTTCTGTTAGGTTAGACTGTACAATACCTCTATTTTTCCAGAGATTGACAGATTTTAAGAGATGAAGAAGAGACAGCAGCTGGGGACATGGTCATTGTTCATAACAGGAGAGCACAACAAGTCATAAATAAAATATACATTTGGTACAGAGCACGCAATCAATTTTATAATTAAGTTACTCATTACGAGGCTCACAGTTTGCAGATCTTGTTGGATCTCACCCAGTAAAGCCACACTATACAGTTGGTTTTAGTGCTTCTTGGTGGACATGAAAACAGGGATTTTTTTCAATTTCTCCCTAGGTTGATCACTATCTACAGACTAGCAGTGAATTGCAAAGAGACAGTCTAAAATTCTAAAACTTCTCTCAAATTGCATCTTTGTGCTGGATTGGGATGCAATGTAGACTAACTATAATGTAAACAGCAGTTCTGTGCACACAATTGCAAATGCATCTAATTCAGAGATCATCCTGTATATCCCTCAAAGGCTTTTAAAAACAATTTTAGTGGTCTTTTTTCAGACTTTTAGTGCAGATGGAAGTTAAAAGTAAGAGGCAAGTAGGTCTATCTGAGTTCATATTAATGGAAAAACATCAGAACCTTAATGAGTCACATAAGAATCTTGGTTAAGTCATTCACTTGTAGGAATAAGACATTGAAAAAAAGCACTCAACATAACTTTGGCAGTTACATGTACCTTCTAATCTAATCAGATTTATAGGATTAATTCTTCCAAACAGAACATGTCAATAGTCACACAAAAAGTAAAATGTGAGAAAGGATTGTATATGAAAACCTAGGACTCTTCAAACACCAAAGAATCTGTCAGATCAGTTGTAAATATCTGTAACCAAAAAAAAGGAATCTCATACCAGGCTTTCTTGCCTGAAATCCATCAGGCTTTTGGTCTATGAGTTAAGCAGAAACCTATCTTAACAGCCAGGCTCAGAGTGTCGCAGCCAGTGGTTCAGAGTCCACCTGGTGGTCAGTGGTGCTCCTCAGGTGCTCCTCAGGGATTAGTATTAAGCTAATACTAATTAATATGTTTTTCAAAAACAATGGGACAGAATGTACTCTCAGCTATTGCATAGATAATCCTGGAGTGGTCAGTATGCTAGACTGTCACTCAGAGGAAGTATTACATGCTGACAGGATTCCTATGTAGTCTAACAATCCAGTTTTTGGGCTCCTCAGCATAAGAAGTAATTTACAATATGAAGCAAGTCTGATGATAGGGCCATGAAAAATGGTTTGGAGACTGGAGAAGTTAATGTACAAGTGGAAGCAGAGAAGGCTGAGCTCGCTAAAACTGGAGAAGGGAAAGCTATTTGGGGAAACTTATCGCTGTCTTCCATTACCTCAGGGGTGGTTTTAGAGAAGGCAGAATTTACTCTAAGGTAGGCGGTGGAACTCTAGGAGGCATTGTACAGCAAAGGAAATGCCAGCTGATCTTAGGGGAAAAATATTTATTGTAAGAGTAGAAAAGTAATACTTTATTGTGAGAATAGTGATCCATTGCAGCAAGCTGCCCAAAAGGGCTACAGAATCCCAAACTCTGGAGATTTTTCAAGTCTGTAAATGCTCTGACCTAAGCTTGAAGTTAGCACTGCTTTGAGCAGCTGTTTGTAGGAAACTACTTTCAGATGTCCCTTCCACTCTACATTATTCTGTTTCTTTGGGACTAATGCAGGAAGCAAATTTTGACCGGGAACTGAAGGGTAGATGCAACCTAAGCAGATTGAGGAGAAGGCTTTGTGCATCTCCATGGCTTGGCAATGCTACATGTTGTTAGAGCATGTATGTTCTCTGGACAGTGATAAAATTTTGATAGTGAAATATGAGAGAAAAAGGAGCTTGTCAGAGACAGAACTCCTGTAGTGTGGCACTCCATGAAAATAGCAACCCTAAGCTCCACTTCCAAAACAACAAGAATCCAGTGCTGTTTGTGCAGAAATGATGGGGTATCCATCTTACTAATTACATCCCAAGTACAAGTGGAAAATCAGTCATGTTCTGCATCACTAAAGCTTGCAAGTAGTTTTCAAGAGCTGCAAATAACTTTTGGTTTATTTGCAAAGTAGATTATAAAACCAGAAGGGATTTTTACAGTCATTTACTCTGATCTCCAATTTAAAACATGCATAGCATTTTCTGTTTATATGGAGTATATGTTTTAGAAAAGATCTCATTTTTCACTGAACAAATTTTTGGTCATAAAGAATCTAGCATAACTCTAATCAAATTGTGTCAAAGGTTTATGACCTTCACTGAACTTTATTTCTAGCTTAAAAGTACCTGGTTTTATCTTCTACTGGTGGGTTGATTTTATGGTTTGCCTGCTACAGTGAGAAATTTCATAACAATTTCTGAAACTTCTGCTTTCCCTCTAGGTATTTAGAGAATGTAACCAAGTTTACTTTTTACCATTTTACTCCGGGGTTTTCAAACTCTTATACCAAACATCACTTCTAGAGCTGGCGTCACTGGCAGTGCTCTGGGATTTATGAAGCCTGTTCAGTGAGGGAGAAACTTTGTGTGATAATAGGATTCAGCAGGACAGCACACTTGCAAAATGCTTTTGACTCATAAATTGAGAAGATTAAGGCCTCTCAAAATGATCATTCTAAACCAGCTTTACCAGTCTATTTTTTTGAGTCCCTCTCCATGTTTCATTCTTCATGGCAAGAAGGGATGGGCACTCTGTTTCAATGACAGTAACGTAACAGGCCAAATACATTTGAGAATACATTACATGATATCTGTTTCAGACTTCTTGCTGTCTGTTTTGGGTGGAGAGGATTTGTTTATGTGGGTTTTTTGACAAAGAAACCAAGTGATCTGTGGGTTTTTTAGATTCTCTCAGTCCCATAGAGGTGTTCGTATTCAAATCCTCTTGAGTCCTTGCTTTCATGGACAAGCCTGTGTCCCCACCTGAAGAGTACTGCCTAAATTCTTTGTTTCCAAGTATTTGACCTTTCATTTGTCCCTATAGTTTGCTTAATGCTGAGATTATGAAGTGATCCAGCTTGGTCTGTCTGTATCAATTCTCCTCAGTGATATTTGAAATTTTTTCTTACTGCATGTTGTTTAGAGCTTCATCAATGATGGTTCCCTTCTAAAATTCTATTTTGAGAGACATCTATTGATTTTTCATTGGTTTACTGAGCAGCGGTATCAGTTCTGCATTGTACAAATCTCTTAATTAAAATTTCACTCAATCTTTTGTGCTTTTTTTTCCCACAGCTAAATTATAAAATGCATTAAAATTCTGTGTGTTTTAAGATGTGTTTTCAGTAAACACGTGTACTCATTGTTCAGAGGATAGAATCACAGAATTATTAAGTGTGGAAAAGACCTCTAAGATCATCTTGCAAGTTAGTTTAAGAAAAGATATATTTAATGTAAAAGACAAGGTAAAAATAATAAGTACTGGAGTTTGCCCAGACTGTGAACTTTGTACATAAAAGAGAATTGGAGAATTTGCATTAATTGGAGAAAAAACATTTGCTGCACCTAGTTCAAAACATTCAAAACACTTCTCCCAGTGTAAATTGCTTCCATATTGTGTGAATCAAGGGTTATCCAAGGGTTATTTGTTCTCAATAATTGGCATTTGAAGAAGGTATTTCCATATCAAGTCATGGTCAGAAACAATTGCCAGGTTCAGACAAAGGCCAGCAATCACTAGGGAAGTTGACAAGGTAGGTCCAAGATCAGGCCAGAAGGCAATCCACTGGGCCTGGGTCCAAATTGCAGAAGTCCAAGGCTGAAATGCAGCTTCAGTGTTGCTCATGTAGGAACACTCTGGAAAGGAGCTCCTAAGGAAGGGGATGAGCTCCCAGTGAGGTTTCCCAGCAGAGCTGTTTGGGAGGGAGTCTCTGCTGAAAGCTCCTACAGGTTTTTCTGGAGAAGTTTCAGAGTAAACTGAGGCTTCTCAAAGAACTGTCTTAGCAAGCCGACCTTGCATGCAGGGAGGTACACTTCTTGTCCTTAAAAAAGAAAACTGCATCCTAGAGCAAAAGGAGTCCAAAGAATTGACCGCAGGAAAAAACACCAACTTCACCAACATGTCATTATCTCTCTGTAGTGTGGGACTCAAACTATGTCATACCAAGCAAGGGAAATTCTTCTTCATGTCAGTACAGTAATGTAGGATTTTCAAGTTTTTCAGCAGCAAGTGAAATTGGATTTCTGTTTCTACTGTTAATACTGCAACTAGAACTCCATACACTTCATCGGTGTAATTTCTCTGCCCTGTGAGTATATAATGATAGTTAAGAAACGTCATTTCAACTCACAGACTAAGAGATTATCATAATATCTTAATAGGTCTTCCATAAAGTGCATCATTAGCCAATTTCTATTTTCCTGTAGAGAAATCTGAAACCCATGTTTGAGAATTAATATGCCTGAATGGACTGATGAAACAAGCTTCAGAGAGGAAAAGGCTGCCCTGAGCTCAGACTGTAGGAGGTGGTATCTTGACAATGTGAAACACAACACCTAACATTTCCATTTGTCAGTCCTGATCAATATGTGTGTCTGTTTCCCAGAAATCAATAGAGACATAGTTTTTTACAGTAGCCATGAGACCAAAACCTGACCTAGAAGAAAAATCATGTAAATAGCAAAACACAAGCCCTTCATTAAGTTTGACAAACGATCAACTAAAAAGAATGTTCTGATTATTTTTGTTTCATATCCCAGCATTGGAAGCAAGGAAAGTTTTCTCCAGAGTAAGTTGAAGATAACACAACACACATCTGAAGTCAGTTACCTCATTTCCTTGCTTGTCTCCTTTCACACTAAAATTTGTATCACCTTAAATGACTTCTTTGTAGCAACATCATCACTGCTAATGTCTGATACAGTTTCTGAAGTGTGTGCGCTAAACATACACTTTAAAAGATTATTCTTACACTTGTATGATTTTTAATAAGAGGAAATAGTAGTCTGTAATAATTTACAGGTTGATCTCGAACAGCAAAAACCTTTTGAAATTGTAGGGTTTGGATTGTAGAAACATGGAAACATGAAAATGCATTCTGATGAGAGGGCTTCTTTGGGAGTGTTATTCTTTTACGTCTTCAATTTCTGTTTAAACAGCCTCTCCTTAACAGATGGCTTGGTTTTGGACCTCCAGCTTTAATCTTTATTGGTCCCAGAATGATGGTTTTTTGTGTAGTGTAGCTTCCTTTATTTCAAATTGAGTATGCTTGATAGTCAGCCTGTTGTAAGCCTCAGTGCTGAGGCTCATTGGGTCATTTTTCCTCGTTCAAAATCCACTGCTATTGTATGGAACACAGCACATTACAAGTCATGGTGATACCTTTGTGTCAATTTAGTTTCAAAGGATAGGATACCCTCCAGATTTGGAATGATGAGCAGTTTGGGAGTGGTGGTGCTACCAAGCAAACAGGCTAATGTCTGTATTCATATGTTAGTGCTAGTTGTGGCTTCATAACTGTCCATGCACACTGTGTAATTGGAAGAAAAAAATATAGACAAATTTTCTTAAAGAGTGTGATCTGACACAGGAATATCAGCATTATTACCAAGAATTCATGCCCTGCAATACAGCAGCAGAGGCACAACGGAAAGGAAGAAGTAAAGCTGATTGTTTTGAGGTTCCTCAAGGGTCAGTGGGGAAAGAAAATCGACAGCAGCAGCAGCTGCTGCAGCAGTCTCATCCATAAAAGAAAACCCTTGTGCTTCCCAAAACCAATTTCCAATAATGCTATGGTCCATGTTCCTTATGAAGTGCTAGATATTAAGTTCTCATGGGTAGAGAGAAGCTTGAAGTCCGTCTGGCTCTTATAATGGCTTTTTTCTTTCAACTTAAACTACTGCTTGGGGGCAGGGACCAACATTTCAAAAGGAAAAATGCTTGCAAGTGGTATGGGACCTCCAAGGAAAGAGCACTTGGAGAAAAAGCTTTTGTCAGTTCTGCTCTCCCAGAGTGTAAGTTAATTTACCTTGGGATCTTGTTAGTTTTAGTTCCTTTGTTAGCAAAATTATGGCATCAGTTTTTAAGGAGTTGTCATATTTAGCTCCATGTAGGTTAGACAGACTGTGTTGAATGATGTAGGTACACATAAGACTGTTACCGATTTTCTTCTCCATACAGGTTAAAACCCCTCCTATGTGGGTGTATGAAGCAAGATCCCAAGAATTATTTAGCTATTCTAAACATATTTAAGGAATGTTGTAATTGTCTTCATTATATACTAGCAGCAAGCAAATTAATCTAAGAATGAGATCACGACATGATTCTGTGATACCACTGTAATTGACATAACTTTTTACAGAACTTACTTTTGCTTTTGCCCTGTTGCACCTTAACGTATAGAAGGACAGCTTAAATTATCCTCTTTTTAGACTCAGTCTGATATAATCATTTCAGTTTGATTTTACACTCCCTGTAAATCACATTATTTATAAGTGTAGTCATTGTTTTGCTGATAACCATAATTTCTGAAATCTTCCCAATGGGACTCTGACAGTAAATGATGCTATGGCTACAGAAAACTTCAAAATGCATCCCTTTACTGTTGAAATATCATCCATGAGTTTCTGGGCTTTTTTATATCCTTTTTAAGAAGTTAAACAAATTGGGGTCTTTAGTTGCATCAACCTGCAAAATTTCAGTGTTAATGACTACATGTATCTGTTTATGCTGTTTACCCATCCATCAAGTCTGGGTAGAGATAAGTTTATACACTTATCACAAAAAAACATTCCCCCACTTTAGCAAAATCGTGGAATACTTTGATGTATTGTTAGCATGTTCTTTGCAAGACTATGACATGGACATGTGCATTTTGTCATGACCTGGCTGGGCAAACTTCAGGTGAGTTGTAAGCTTGTTGTGAGACTTTCCCATCTTTGCTGTTGCTGGCACCTGTTCTTTCTTGGGTAGTCCTAGCTGTGAAAAGTCTATTCAGACTGCAGTTACATTTTCTAACTGTGATTTTCCCGTATGGCCTCCTCACAGAGCAAATGTCATAAGCCCACTGTTTCAGTACACATAGTAAAAATTATAATTATCCCTTTTTATTAGAATATTTGTCTGTAAATGTTCTTTTTGTCTCTCAAATGACACTTAGCTGTTTAGAAATACTTGCTTTTTCTTTTCCCCTTAGCATTACCTTAAGCAAAGACACTGTTCTTTGGCCTTAAATGATGCAGTGAATTTATAGTACACAATTAATTGCAACACCGGCGAGTCTGGCACACCATGCTGTTAAGGATAGCAGAGGATGTGGTGATTTTTTAATGAATGCACTTTAAAACCCAGCAAATAATAGCATACAAGGACATTTGACAGCTGCTTTCCCCAGCTAAATCTCACCACTGAGACCTGATTCCAAGAAAAATAACAAGTCAGGCTTGGTTAGTAGTGCTGCAGCTTGGAATATGAGTCTTGACAAGAAAAAGAATCATTTGTACTGTACTAGCTTTTCATGAGCTGGGACAAGGAGTAAATCTCTCTGATGGCAAAATAAAGCTGTCAGAAAGCTTTTCCATAAGATGCCGGTGGACATCAATATGACAGTTCTCCCTCCTGATCTTTCTATAGGTTTCTAATTCTGAAAGAAAAGTCATCTTTACCTACATATTTGTGGATTCAGGTGCTGACATTTTAAGAAGCAGTTTTGATATTAGAACAAAAACACAGACTCAATTACCAGGAGTACCTCTGTAGCCTTACTGAAAAGATGCTGTAACTAAATGTCTATTATTTAGTAAAAGGTACTGTATCTGCTATTTTATATTTTGAAATTGATATATACATGTATGAATATATGTTCTTTGAAAAATTAACAGGCAAATATACAAGCACACAAGAATACTTTCGTATGGTGAAGAACATGGCAATGGCCATCAGTGTAAGGCAGGAGCCTAATTAAGCAGGTAGTAATTTTGTTTCTTAAGCACTTGAATAGGTTCCCTTCTTCTCTGGACATTGATGAGAAAGTTTGGGCTCCTCTCAGTTAGGCCAGTATTTATACACCAAAACATAATCGAAGCCTAAGTATGGTGAGGACTGATCACAGGATCTTCTCTTCCAGGATAAGTGGGAAAGCTAGAGCTCCTGGCTGAACACTTGAACACCTGATTCTAGCTCCTGATATTGAAGGTCATGGAAGTTCTTCTAGTTTGAGTTGTGGAGATGATTATTCTTATCTCCACCGCAAAATGCACTACTTTATGGCTGTGGAGGAAAAGGAGACAGCAATTAATTCTTATGTGTTATTAAGAAAATAGTAAATAGGGTGTGTTATATTAACATTTACTGACACTTTGGATGCTTTTCACAAGTGTTTTCCAATACTTATCTTCATTTTCTCTTGAAATCTTAAGAACATTTTCCATTTATAGATTACTTTTCAGGTATAATTGAATATCTTACAAAGGAAAAGAAACCACATCTCTTTCTAAGTACTGTTGCATTAAAATGCTTTGGACATGAATTTAGACATCAAGTCACATCAATTCTTATGTTAACAAGTAGGGCATGATTGAGGGTTCTCTTTCTGAGCAGCATTTAAATCTTAAATTTCCACACAATTTAAACAGCTTTTGCAAATAAATAGTACTCTCAAATAGAACAACCACCTTTGTGAGCTTATAAAGAAAAAAAATCTTTGAGGCTAGTCTTAGTAAAAGAAAGAAAGACAAAAAATCATTGGATACTAGCACCATGAAAAAAAGAACTAAATCAGACATGAGAATGTACAAAATTAAAATTATCATAAATAGCAAACTAAAAGTTTCAGGTCATATTTCCAGTAAATGCACAAGCAGCTATAAGTTAGGTATTCCTAGATTTCTGAAATGGCCAAGGGTTCTTTTAGATTCTTTTCCTTTTGTTGGTTTCTTTTTGCATCTCTCTTTTCTGCCCCAAGTTTCTAATGTGCTCAAATGCTTCATTTGTTTTGCCATGAGGGTTTGGCTAATCTTAACTCTTAGTCATTAGTGGAATGATTACCAAGATACAACCTCTAATTATAAATACTAAGCACTCATTATACCTTTCCCATTTGGTTGCAAAGAAAAATGATTTATGAGTTAACAAAATGACAGTAACAACATAAGAATTTACTTCACTTATAATTGTCATATTAAATCCATGCACATTGCTGAGCAAGAAGTACTACTGGAAAAAAAGTAGAAAATTGGTAAAACATTAATTAAAATAAAAACAATCTCAATGCAACCACATATAGATATTATTTAAGAACTCTCATTTTATTTTTGAAGGTTCACTTTAAAAGTCGGTTTCTACACAGGTGCTGTCACTGAAATATGGAAATGTGACCTACCAGACAGACTCTTCTCTGAGTTCTGTTCTCTCACTTTCAAATCATTCAGCCTTCTGGATGATCACTTAATCTGACAGAGTTTGCCCACAATCCACCTGGATTGCAAGCAGTAGCAGAATCTCTCTACAGTGTAGCATCTTCAATTGGCAGTGTCCACTCTTGTCATGAAACTCCTCAGCAGCTGTGTGTTGAGTCTGGGCGGGCAATTCCGAGATACGGGACAGGGGCAGCAAACCTGCAAAGTGTCTAATCAGCTTCTTGTTGGTCCTAAGCATGCACATAATAATAGAGATGAGGAAAAATCAAATCAGCACAAAGTGAACTTGGTCAGCAAAGCCTTCCCAGCTTTGACACCCTGGACTTTAAGAATCCGAGATTGGAACATGTGAATGTACTCAATGCATGAGTGACATCAAACCATGTTTGCTCATTTTTCCCAAATACTAGGTCTTCAAAAGCTGAGATAAATGTCTCACAATGTTCATAAAAATTATTTGACCTGAGCAGAATAGATACTGCTGATGTTGTGAGGAAAAAAGTTGGCAATAAGAAGCAAGGTGAAAGCCATGAAGCACACAGCCATATTAGCATGCTGAACTTTTCAAACAGTGACAAAATTATTCTTTTAGTGTCTGTTTCTGCAATGCAATATCAGATAGAATTCCTGTACAGGTGTTAATGAGCCATGAATCGAGTTACCCTTGTGTGAGGCTAAAGGTACTGTGTGTTATAGTGTAGCTTAATGCAAAATGCACATGTATTTCATTCAAAAATAGAAGAATTATGCTTGGCTTTCCATATGTGCAGATTGACTTTTTTTAATTTTTGTCTTTAATTTCATCATTGTATATTATCCCTGGGAAATAGCTTTCTTTTCTACCTCTGGTTAATTTAAATGTCCAAAACTGCAGTATGTTTTTGAAAGATGCCTTTGGGCCTATTCTGCTAATGATAAGAACTGGGTAATTAATTCAACCTGTCCCATTCAAAAAGAAATGAAGAAGTGAACAAAGGAGTCTTTTCTGAGAAGAATAACAATTATACATGTTGTGTAATTGTTGTTGACATTCCTTAGTATTTATTAGGGAACATGTAATATTAATGGATAAATAGAAGGGACACATTTAATAAAGGAAATAAATTAAAAGTTCAATTCAAACTTTACCAGCCCAGTAAATGAGCATCTAATTTTTTGCATGGGAACAGCTAAATGTAGTCATTGAAGATGGATGGGCTCCACAATTAGTAATTTTCACCAATCTCGTTTTTCAGACGTTCTGAGCCATTGACTTCGTTTAAAAGTGTTCCTAGCATTTCTTTATAAACCATTCCCTTTGATTTTAAGGACCAGACAGAAGTCAGGAAACTTTCCTGACAGGCAGAAGCAGGATAATCCTTATCCAGAGCAAGTGGTAGCTTACCTTCATTCACCACAAGAGGCTGCAGAGTAGATAGAATATACCAGTTCAGAAAGTAATTAGGCAAATTCATGAACAGTGGTTCTATAAACAGACACTAACATGAATAGGCAGAAATGTACCCTCTAGCATCCTTAAGACAGTGAATGAATGATGAGAGAGTGCAAAGAGAATCAATCACAGGGAATAGCAAAACTCGGATCTTTTCTCCAAATCTTGCCTCCCATTCCCCCTCTCAGGCATAGAACTTCAAATGAGACAGACCATGTTCTTAGCAGGGCTGCCAACATACTAATTTCTTCCCAAAACAAAGTGCTAGGACTGGGAAAGAGCTGGGACAGAGAACCAAAGAGAGAGCCTTGGATGTTCACTGCTGTTGCTCATTTGTTTACAGAAGCTGGAAAAGCTGCTTAAGGTGGCTGGAGAGGAGAACAGCCACCTTTCTTTCAGCAGAAACTGCACACTTCCACTCTTTCTTCGGTAGCCATGGGAGTCAGCCAGGTTTTGCAGAGCCTTTTTACAAAAAGGGCTGTCTTTTAATGAAAAAAGAATGAAGAGCCTGGAGGAAAATTTGGTATAGGGAGGAGATGGTTAAAGACAAGTATTTATCTTCTCCGGGTAATTTACAAATAAATACAATCTTCAGCAGTCTGAGGGCTGTATTTTGAGTGGCGAGTGCCATGGAGCATCTGTCCACTTAATTGAGTTCCCTAATCTGTGTTCTCTCGGTATTGCTGCTTCAGTTACTAATAGTGAACAGCTAGAAATAAGAGCCCTGAAATATTGAAAGCAGCACCAGTTTAATTATTCAGTTGCATTAAAAATAATAAAACCAATTGTTTATATTAAATTCTCAGTAGAATACAAAGTGTACTTCCAAAAGTAATACATTTTGAGACTGTTCAGAGATGTTAGAAATAAATATATCATTGACTATTAAGAGTTCTGTTCATACTACATTAACTTTTGTTGAGTATGGTTTTATATTAAATGAAATAGTTCACACAAAGATACATTTATGAGATAAAAAAATTTACTTTTTTATGGATCTCTGAGAGAATACAAAGAAGTTTTCTTAGTTTTTACTTTTTCTTGAATATTCTGTACAGATAGACAGCTTGACAGAAAAGTGGTAGGAAAGTGGAAAGGCATCCTGGTCATAACTCAGTACACACAAATTTAAACACTTCCCACAGCAGCCCTTGAAGAAGAGCTGTTTTGTGTCCAAGGAGCAGTTCTGCATCAAGACTTAACTTTAAAACATCCCATGCAGGCAGAGGGTCTCTGTCATGCTCCATCTTCTCATAATGCTAAACCTGGGGGTGGTGCAGGGAGGGGGAAGCACTCAATCAATGACAACAACTAAAAAGCTAACCCATCACTCAAAATTTATTCCTAACATAAGAAAAGATAACTTAAAAGGCAGAAGACATATTTTCTGTTACTACTTGTCATTGCAATACACTTGAAAACTTTTTCCCTCCACTGTTTTTTGTCATTAAACTGAATGTATATACTTTTAATGCTTTAAGACCAATACTATTGATATTTTAGCAGAATAATAATTTATGATAAAATAGTATGATGCTTAGAATAACATTCTTTAATGATCAGTCTTCATATTGTATGGCACAGCTCTTTCTAATTGGATCAACCCTTTCCAAAAGCTTCTAAAGCAGAAAAAAAACCAAAGGGCTCTGGGGCAGAAAGATTTACATTCTCAAAAGGAGACTATAGATGTATAAAAAAAGGTGAAGTGTGAGAGGGGAACAGTGATTGTGATTCTAAATATTTTTTCCTGCGTGATACATCATTTTCCCTTCTAGTCTTTCTTTTCTATTGCTTTTTTTAGTCTCTGCATTTGCAGGATTTTACTATTTGTTATGCCCACTCATGGTGGTGTCTGCAATATAACTTCATAGCATTCCTGATTTGAAGCATATGAACCTTAGACAAAATGATGCTCATCTGTTTTTTGGCTGACATGAAGCAGGAAGACCACAGAGGGCTGTTCTCATTTGTCTGTCACAGAGCAAATGAGACACAACTGTGTCTCCACACATTTTTCTTTTTTTAACCATAGATGGTTAAGGAGCTTTGAAACCTTATATGGACACTGTGGTGCAGGATGATCTAGTGTGAGGCTCATTTTATTCCTGTGCATGGGATTATGTCCTAATGGGAAGTCTGCCCCACTGCATGGCTGCCAGCTAATGAGAGCTGTTTACCAAGATCCCCTCTGTTACAAGCCCAAGCATAATATGCTGGACAATCAGTCTGTTGGTGGTGTTCACAAGGCAGTTCTGTGATTATCGGTTGTGGGGATGTCTACCAGAAAATGTGCTGAATGCAAACCCCCTAAAATTTTATATTCCCTCCTTGACCTTTCTGGAAATTTTAAACATGCATGTTAGTCACTTCCTAAATTCATTTGTGTAGGTCTTTTCTTCAGAATGAAGAAGCCTGTGTCCAAGTGGGGCCGCATCCCTAGCTAGTGTATATGCACAATGAAAACAATAAATGTGAAAAATAGCTCTGGCTTTTCTAGAATACATTGTGGGTTTAAAACTGTGCATCAATTGTCAAATGAGTTCAAACATGCCCCATTTGTGTCTGTCACCATGGTCTGTGACAGCCATCACTGTAGTCTGTAATTCTGCCATCACTTTCATCTGCTTTAGTTATTCTACCTGTTTCTGAATTTTTAATCCTCTTTTTGACAAATCTAAGTAATTTTTTTTTCAAGTGCTTTAATTAGCAGTTTTGCTTCCCAGTGAATTACTTGCTGACTGAATCATGCAATCCTTCACTTGACAGGAAGGGTGTAAACAAAGAGAATTTTGAGTAACAGTCAAAACTGCAGCATTGCTGCTACATTATAAAAACTAACTTCAAAGATGAGATGGAAAAAAAATAAAATAGGAGTTTCAGATATCATTAATGCTGTAGTTGGATCCTGTATCAGTAAATGCAATTCTGTCATTCACTGTGGAAAGATAACATTTACTCTTAAATACGTATTAAATAATCTTTTGTAATCCTGCGCTACGTACTGTCAGAATTGTTAGATTGTATTGCAGGTTGGGAATGCTGCTGCAGCATTCACATGGCACGTTCTTCTAACTTGCAGCACTTAGTTCCATGACAATTGAGTCATAGAAGCTAAAATGACCAATTTAGAGTCTAGAATAAAGTCATGCTATTACCATACCCATTGCATTAGCACTAGAGCTGAATGGCCACACTGTGCAGCATAATAGCATCTAATGAAAACCTTCAGCTGTCACGAATTTTTCACATTACTGTATTTTCATTACTTTATATGATATTTAACAATTCAAGAACATTGAAAAAAGTCAGTGTTTTCAGAGAGCTGTGTATTTTTGGGGTTTGGTGTTCTTTAAACGTGTGCAGATATTTGATTGCGCTCTTCATCTCTGGAATTTAATTTACTTTAGAGTTTGGTATGAATTACTTTCAACGTATGTCTGCAGTAAGTGAACTGGCTATTTTAAGGATTATGCATGTAGTTTTTTGGGGATGTGTGAGATGTGCAAACAGAAAATTATGAAAAGAAGAATACCTATTATGTAGTATTTTACTTGTAAAATTTATTGATAAGTGAATTCCATGCAAATAGTTTAAGTTAATTTAATGTAAAAATACCAACAGTAGATTAGATGAGAGAAAAGAGACATTTTTAAAAACCATGATTATAGGCTCAATCATTATTTTTCAATGTGAAAAATCACTAAGATAAGTACATTAAGACTTATTGAGTTATTCACATGTGTTTGAAGTTAAGCTCATATTTAAGTGCCTTGCTGAACCAGAGGTAAAAAAAAAATCTGGTAAGGGCAGTTTTTCAAAGTAAAAATTAAAGTGGAGGAATTTTATTTATTTATTTACACATAAGAGACTTAGTTGGTCCAAAAGAATTAGAAACAAACTTACAGCAATATATGAAAATATCAAGTTACAGACCCAATGCCAAGAAATATGATTACATCAAAGTTCAAATCACCTTTGCTAAATTATTAAATTTTTAAAAAACATATTTTTTAAAAAAGTAATTAAGATGCTTTTGGAGTTTGATAATATCTCTTTACACTTTGTTTTGGAAAAGCTGGAGAGAGCATGATGAACATGTTTGCTTTCCAGCGAAGACAGAATAATTTCCAATTAAAAGCTGTTATATAAAATAAAATAAAATAAAATAAAATACAAAATAAAATAAAAGAAATGTATCTTTCCATGTAGCATTTGTGTTCAAATATTGAAATAATCCATCTGATATCTTACTATGTGAGTTTGAAATTAATTGAAAATAATTATGGAATCGCACATATTTTCATTACATAAACAGAGAGTAATTAAAAAGTTAAACAAAGAGCATATAAGATAAAAATAATTAATTTCAATCATTATAAATTGCATGAATTGCAAGAAAAGAAAATGTGTTCTGTTTACCTGGTAAGGTCCTTTGAATAACAACAGTTATGTGTTGTTAGCATTTGCATATTAAACAGCTAAGCTCAGTCAATGCATTATGGAGATCTACCTCTTTGATGCATCATAACCTTGCATTTTCATTCCTTGCAGAAGGGAATCCATATACCTGGTGGGTTGGAAAAGCCAATGAGAAGCACTACTATTGGGGCGGATCAGGACCTGGCATTCAGAAATGTGCTTGCGGCATCGAACGCAACTGTACTGATCCCAAGTACTACTGCAACTGTGATGCTGATTATAAGCAATGGTGAGTGGTTTACAAAGTGGTAGGATGAGAATGACCAAATTTCTTCACTTTTACAACACTGTCATTACTTTGAATATCTCTTATTTCTATATTTCCTTTCTTTCCAAAGAACAAAGGTAAAAATATTATATTTGTGATCCCTCCTGCAACGTTACCTATCCTTGTCTTCATTTCCATTTTATTCACGGTATCTGTGACTGTCAAATATAAGGACTATAGTTATGTTTTCAAGCCCATTGAGCTATAGAAAAGAATGCTAGAATTGTAAAGGCAAGTTCTCATAGGAAAGGCCAGCATTCTAGCTGCCAATGCAACTTTGTCTCTATCAGATTCAGTTATATTACAATACAGTACTAATTTTATCTCTGCAACTTCATTTTTTTCCCCAGAATTTCTGCTTTTTATGGTGTTGTTGCTGCATTTGAATGTGAGAGATATGGATTGATATCACTCATCTATTGCCTCTCACCCTCATTATCCATCTTTCATGAGAAAAATGTATTAAGAACTAGTCTTGATGTGTATTATAGAACATGGCTCTGTATTTTGAAGGAAGCTATTGGGCTTTTGTATTGGGGAGCCCAGAAGTGGACTCAGCACTCCAAGTGCTGGACTCACCAGAGCTGAGCAGAGGAGAAGGGTGGCCTCCCTTGACCTGCTGGCAACACTTTGCCTAATACACCCCAGGTTACCATTGGCCTTCTTGGCCTCAAACACACATGGTTGGCTCATGTTCAACCTGGTGTCCACCAGGACCCTCAGGGCCTTTTCTGCCAAGCTGCTTCCGAGCTGGGTGGCTCCCAACATATACTGGTGCATGGAGTTGCTTTTCCCCATGTGCAGGGCTTTACACTCTTTGCTGTTAAACTTCATTGTATTTCTGTGTACCTGTTTCTTCAGCTTGTGAAGATCCCTCTGGATAGCAGCATGACCCTCTGGCATATCAACGTCTGTTCCCAGTTTGGTGTGATCTGTAAGAAAGAAGTATGAAAAATACAAAATTAGAGTAATAGAAGAAATCTTTCAGGCCATGAAAAAATTATAGATTAAGATGTGGAAAATCAAATATTGCCAAAGACATTGCCTCCCAAAGCTTTGACATTGTTAGTATAGTTTGTTGTTAGCTATGATATGGGGTGAATTATAGAACACCAGGGATAGAGAAGTCAATATTAGAGACAGGGGAATCAGACATGCTGTCAAAGTTCAGAGGTAGAATTATACACAAAGTGAAGAATATAAAGTCAAAGGACTCCAACTCAAGTATAGGCACTAGAGCAATGTGTCAGGAGGGAGGTAGGTAGGTTTGGTTCTGTGTCAAAATGGTAATGATAAAAGAAAGATATTGTAATAATAATTACAATAATGGTAGAATTAGGAGCACTTACAGTTTTCATTGCCTGAGGCACTGAATGCATATCCGTGAATAATAATCTATACCATATGTTGAGTGTTTTCTTTTACACTAAGGGAAATGTGTAGGGGAAATAGCATTGACTTTTGATCTCTTCTTGAAGATTCTCAAAGAGTCACAAATGGTAATTTAATAAGCAGTGTTCACTAAATAATCTTTTTCTGTAATCTCTACACCCCCATATACACCAAGATTATCTGTATTCTACTATAGATTCTACTGTAGATTCATATAGTTATTAGATTTGTCTAAAATAGGATTATCATAAAAGATATTCAGCTGTTTGCTCAGAATTCATACAAAAATATATTTATATGGTATTTCTCTTGATACATATCAGAATTTTTTCAGGACAACTACTGTTTATTACAGGACTGTTTATGAAAAGTAATTATGCAGCTGGGTATTATATTCTAATCTGTGGTGTGTGTAAATCACAGGAAGAAACAAATGCCTTATTATAGTCTTTAAGGGCATTTTGTTCAAGATTCATAAGTTAGGTTTTGGCAAAATGTAGCCCTTTCCATAGTCATACCTTTTGGGTTTGAGAGTTATTTTGAGGAGTCCTAGTTAGGAATTTTATCTAGCCAGGTTGATCAATATCTAAAAAACAAGTGAGCTTCAGAGCAGAGACCTTGATGATTTCAAGCATCAGGGCCAGAATTTAACCAGGGCCTCCAGCACGGCTGTACACAGTTCTGGTGACAGGAAAACAGCTCCCGGTTTAGACCACAGAATCTGCAACAGTTTATGATGAGCAGACAGGTCTCAGTTCACAGATTGACAAAGCAACTAGCCACAGCCATTAACATAGCTCATCAGCACAACTAATTTTAGAAAAACTTACAGTCCTCAAACAGAAGGGCTGAGTAAAGGCTGAAATGGGGCTGAGAGACCAGGTGGGACTTTTGCCATAATTGCATATCTTATCCATAGCTGGGAGCACTGCATTAGATTGTAGTATGCCTACAATGATGTTCTGCTCCTGCCCAGGTAATGTGGAAAAAGTTGTTTGGGATTTTTTTATGGTTGGCAGGGGGAATACAGATTGGGAAGAAGTCAGTAGCCACAGCAGCAACTATATTAGGAAAGGTAAAGAGATAAAATGGGAAAAGAAGTCTGCTGCATGGAAATTGTGAAAATGAAAGGTGAAAAGGAAGAGTGAGATTCAGGACAGAGATTTTTAAAGGAAATTGGGTGTTGCTGTTTGAGGGGTTTCTGGGGGGTCACTGCCGGCCGCTCTGTGAAGGTTTTCAGGGCTGGGATCACCCCCCCCGCCGCCCGTCCCTCGTGGCAGGGACAGGCGGCGGAGGTACTTAAGCCAGGAGACAGAGACCACGTAGCACGCAAGGAATCCAGCAGTGAAGAGAGCTTTATTCAAATTTCCCGCAGCTTATAAGGGCTGCTGGGCAAAGGAGGGGATTGGCCATTTGGCTAGCCAATGCAAGGAGACAATATAATAACTATGGCAACACAGAAACCAATGGTAGACAAGTGAGTTAACAACTTCAAAACCCCGGCAATTGGGGAGCCACTGAAAAGTGGCTCAGGCTGAATCAGAATGATGTAGTGTAAGTAGAATATTGTTCACAATTTTTATTGTAGAAATTAGAAATTGTGTTAGAAATGAAGAAAGGAATTACAGTTTGATGAATCATCCCATAGCAAAGCCAGGAGAATGCTTCCCCAGAGAACTGGATTTTAACCCTGCCTCTGGAACCACATTCCTGCATGATGCTTCTGAAATTTCATAAGCCATTTCTTCACAGAACAGTCAGTAGTTTAATCCTCATTTTCTGGGGATCTAACTGGGAACCCAGAGGCCTACTTTGTGGAAATACCAAACATTCACAGCTGCAACCAGAATAAGGGATCATTCCTCTCAATGTATCTAATGCTGTCCTTCAAAGAAAAAAAAAGCCTGTGGGAATCTCAGATTGAATGCTAAGTATGTGTTTTCAGTCTCAACATCCAATCTGTAGAAGGGAAATTATGCCAGATAGTAGCCCATGGAGGTATTGCCAAGATAGGTAGATATATGAAGCAATCATCTGCTGTACTAATGAACACTATAAAAAATCCAAAGAGGAAATGCAGTCTTTCTAGAAAGATTTGAAATAACACATTAGACATAAAATGGGATCTACATATTGAAGCATGAGAATAAATTTGGAGAGTGAGCAGTGTTTTACAAAATGAGTATTGTCTGCCTCCTATACTGAACAATGCTGGAGCCCTCTGGAATAAATAATAATCAGTGACAAGTCAAGGACTGTATCATGGTGATAGGTACAGGATACAAATTAAAGCTCTTTAGGCAGGCTGAAATGCTTCTTTTTCTTACATTTTGTGTTTGGTTTGATTTGAGTTTTTTAACCAAGTATGTGAGTAATTTTATGTAAGTATAGAACCAGCTGTGTTAATTATGGGCTCAATTACAGTGTAACTTTTCCCAGGCATTAGCATACACCATAAGCTTGATAAACCTTACATCTGGACAGTTGTTCTATTAATGCTTTTTAAAATTTCACTGAACAACTTTACACTTGTCTATTTGAATAAAATAGTTGTAGAGCTATTTAGCACATGCCTAATGTGTTGATTATCATGCCTGGATGGTAGATAAGCCAAATGGTAGATATTGTCAGTGATATGTAATTCAAATGTATGTGTATTTGCACACATCATCTAAAATAGAACCATATTCTTAAAAGAAACCCATGTTGCTACTGCAATGTAAGTGTTAAGTAATCATTTTTGTCCTGCTAAAGAAACAAAAACATAGGTGGGAAGAGCTTCACCCAGAGTAATCTTGCCAAAATGATCCTTAGTCACAAATTATCCATGACTTTTGTCCAAAATGAAATTAATTCAGAGTTAAATGATTCAGATTATATAAAAAGGTTAGTTTTTACTTCCTAACAAAGATCATTTTTTAAAGAGTGTGTGGTTAACATTCAAAGTCAAATTGCCTCAATCCTCAGAGAATAAAATCTACTAAGGTAGCTGTTATTAGTAATGAGTTTCTCTGGGTTCCTGTTAAACAAAATCATAATCATATGAGTAACTTTAGGTAAAATGTAGGACTTTAAAAAAAAAAAAGGCTTATTTGAATAAAAACATTATTATTACAATTTAGACAGTTCCTTAAAAAAATGGCTGACATTGTAGAGACAGGCACACTGTACCAATTCTGTACCAATTAAGTACCAAGTGTAAAGATCTGCAAAGCAATTTTGATTCCTAATCTCCTTTGACCCTAAAGTCACTCAGATTGGCCAAAGTTTCTACACCACAGGCTCCTTACTTTTTGTTACATAGCAATCACAGTTGGTCTGAAGACATAATATGATACTGTTCAAGGATTTACTCAGAAAAAGTGACATAAGAATTCTTTTTCATTAGCACTTCCTGATGTGAACACACTTCAGCAATCTACTGATACATATACTAAGCAAACACAAGCTCTGATACGAAACAATCTAATTAACATACTATGAGGTAAGCACAGGCAAAAGCTCTAGTCCTAAAAGCAGCTTTAATGCAAGTAGAGCATCTTTCTCACCCAAGGCGTCCCTCTGGGGGGGCGAGAAGATGGACTCAGCCCGTCGACTGATCCCAGCAGTTTCGGTGGAGGTCTCCCACTTTCCCCCTATCTCCAACCTACTTTTATACTATTTTCTTTATGTTTGGGTGGAGTTTGAGTGGCTCTAGTCATAAATACTTTTCATTTCCAATTGATGTACCTGATGAGAGGGTGGTGGTGGTTGTGGTTTGGCACCTGAGGAGGGAGTTTGACATGGTTTTTGGCTTCAGCAGCAGAACATCTTGATTCTCCCTTATCAGACATGTACTGTAAGGTCTTAGTACCACAATGTTCTCCCATTCTGCTGGGACTAGAATGGAAGGTGGCCACAGAGTCTCCACTTTGTTCCACTCTCTATTCTGTTTCTCTGAGCAGATGTTTATCGTTGTACTGGAGAGCATGTCAACCTCCATCCATCCAGGGAGTTGCAGCTGCTTTTTACCTTAAAATTCTGAATCCCCTCTAGGTTTAACTCTATCCATCATCCCACAGGTGTTTTCTAGAAAGCTCTGTAGGATACATCCCCCTTTCCTTTCACAACTCTTCTCCTACAAAGGGAGTTTCAGAAGAAAGTTTCAGGTCCTGGAAAAAGATGACTAAACAGACCTCAGAATGACATGACTTGTTTGACTGACAGGAACATGGTGGATCTTGAAGTGCCAGCCTGAGGCTGTGGCAGTGACAGGTAGGTCATTTGTAGCCAGATATAACAGGATATTAAAGACTCTTAGAGCTATAGGTAGACACCAAGGCTTAAGTTTAGTATGTACTAATTACCATCAAAATCGTTGATATTTCAGTTCCTGACTCCCTTAGGCACTTCTGGAAATCCATCTGTCCTTCATCCTTGTGTGCTCTCAGTAACAGAGCTGCTGATGCAGAGAGAACTGGCTAGTTACATGACACTGGCTTCTCCTGTCCTTCATCAGAATCTGATAACAATGACTTTGATATTTTTTTCAGTTTCTTTCCCATGTAGGCAGCAACTGGACTTTTCTCAGAGGTGCTATATGATCAGAAGTGCCTAGGTTATACATTCTCTGTAAAAAACGAAAACCAAAACCAAACTGAGAACTTATTGTTGGGTTTACTTGACTACATTTGCTTTCAATTTAGTTACTATTTGTAGCATTATATAGAGAAATCTTAAAAATGTGAAACCGAACAAATATGAATATATCTAAAGGACTTGAAGGACTATAAAAGTCGTATTGAGGAAACTGCATGACTAGAAACACCCTATTTATACATATACATCTATTTATATCTATATCTACATGAAAAATTTCCAATTTAACCAGACAGATTGACAACATACAAAAATCTTTATATAAGATAACCATATATTTAAACAGTAACTCACGAAACAGACCTTTTGCTAAAATAGAGAGACCTGTATTTAACAAGAAAATACATTACATTATATGAAACCAGAAAAGGAAAAAAATAACAGAAAAAAATCTAGTAAGATTTGTGATGTCCTGCTTTTTTGCCTCGCATCTGATAAAGATGATGAACCACAATTTCCTAGAAATTGAGGAAATTGTGTAGAATTAAGCCACTGTTGCCTAAAACTGAGGAGAAAAAAAGACTCCAGAGGAACTTAGTGTAGGAAATAAGAAGAGCAGAAGCTTTTAATGAGCCCTCAGGCCCCAGGAATACATACCCCCGCGCGTATGCCCGGACACTGGTTCTACGGTTTTATAACAATGTCCATCCAAACCTAATTCTGTCCACCCCCCAGTTCTACCCCATTCCACCCGTGGCACACCCCTTTGGAAATTGAGTCTGGGGGAGTTTGGGACCCCTCCTTCATCATCTTCATCCTCCTCAGAGCATTCACAGTCCTTGGAGTTCCTCCAAACTTCTGGGCTTGAAGGTCGTGATATCTCCTGGTCCAGGCCTTAAGGTGTTTTTCTACAATTCTGCCTTGAAAAGAAGACTAAACAGCTAGTAGAATTTTGAGGGATTGATATGGGATGAGGTTTGATATGTGTAAACATTATGCTACAGGGTAAGGGATATAATACAGTAAAAGACAGTAAGAGATTGCATGTTAATTATGCTAGTAGAGAATGGCAGCACCTTGTCAGAGGATGATGGTAACTTCAGTGTGGAAATGATACCTGAGTTATGTGCTGCTGTAGTTACTTTTACTGGAAATACTGATACGTTAAAATCTACATACACTACATAACTACTTCTAAAATCTATAAAAATTAAAAAATCAAAAACTCTGAGGCATCACCACCCTACTTTGAAAACTGTAATTCAAGATTTTTGCAGAGCTTAAAGGCTATCTTTGAAATGACAGACCAGAAAACACATTGATTAATTGTGTTTTATGTTGTGTTCGTGTGCAGTAATTACATCTCTTAATTGAATAAAAGTTGAAATACCAAAATTTATTTTTTAGTTATGCTTAAGGTGTAAATTAGTTTTATGGATGGAGGTAGGGAAGCTTAGCTGACAAATTGCAGTACTTCGTATGGTTGTTTTTCTTGTACTCCTACAAATCCAGACAGCCTTTTGTAGGTTTTTCAGGGTTACCTTGCAAAGTTCCTTTGTACGTTGACATCAGCATCTAATGTTAATATATTTCCAGTCAATCAAAATTTAGCAGTGTGACAGTATGTAATGGCACAGAATAAAAATCTTCATGAAGAGGGACACTAAAGACAGAAAGTCAAGCATTCAGACCTTAGGAAATGTTAGGTTTAATACAGCTAGTAGCACTTCTTTTCCAAATGATTGGTAGATTTGAGCTGAAACTTTCACCAACAGAAAAATAGATAGCCAGAAACCAGGAAGTTCATTTCTTCTAGTTATAATTTGGCCATTAAAATTACTCTGGTAGGGAAAAGGGGCAAGTGACTGGGTATTAAATAGGCTGCTGTCTGTTCTGCATTTCTCAACTGTGCTCATCAGATGTAACTGGTGTGCAATATTGAAAGAGAGGTTGTATGCTGAACATTAAGTAAATTCTGTCCTCTTATTTTTATAACCCGTTCTATGTTTCCACTTATAGAAACTATATATACCTTATGTTTGTCCATTATGCATTCCCCTTTTTTATTTCTTCCACAGGAAAAGCCTAGTTTTGTTACTGATAACAAGAGATCAAAAGTTTGGGAGACAGAAATTTTTAAACTGGAGCACTTGGCCATGCTGCAGATGTGCTAGGTAGTGCCTTTCAAATTCTCTTTTGCTTGTGCCTTGGTATCATAATAGGACTCTTGGACACGGAGCAGGGTTCTATTAGACAAGGCTGTCTACAAACACAAAAGGACTGGTTTTTAGCTCAGTGCTGTACATTTACTACTGTAAATATGTACATAAAACTAGATTGAGTGATCCAAAAGTTAATTTAAGGGCAGATGAAGGGCATAGCAACTCTTGTACAATAAGTGTTCAGGCTACAGCTTTTATGTAGACTTTGAAGGACAGAAAATACCTGCTGCCTAGAGTTGCCCCTGGTGCTTGTGTTGTATTTCTAATGATCTGGCAGCTCTAGTCCAAGATCCATGAAAACCTAGGATCACCTAGATTGCTCTTTCTCCTTTAGAGATGTTCCATGCAAGTACTGACAACGGCCATATGTATGTAGCTCATAGGAACTGACAGATTGGCAACCTGTACTAATACACGTTAATGGGATTAGAAGTTTCAGGATTCAATGAATCATGAAACTTATTCATTGAAATGAATTATGAAACATGTAAATTTGGCTTGTGTTTTCTCTCTTTTCCCTTTTGTATTATTCATCTTAGAGACTTCATTCTGGCCTTGTTTATAACCACTTGGAGTTTAACTGTCATCCCATGCACTGACAGTAAAGAAAGCTTTAATGCTTATGGCTCATGGCAGTGACCAAACATCTGAGGAACAAAGTGGTAACTTTCTCCAAGAAACTGAAAATATGTGGAAGATGTGGACTTTTATGTGACATGAAATAACTCTTTGGCAACATGCCTTGTCTTTGTTAAAATGGTCCCTTCTTACTCGGCGTTATTTATTCAGTCCTGTGAGCTCATTGTGCAGTTACTATGATTTTTCATCCTGCAATCAATACAAAACTAGCATAGCTAAGAATGAGGAAACAGAAATCTGTACTGCTTCATGCATCATGAGCAGAGTCTTTTACCTTGCTGTAAATGTGAAAATGGTCAAGCTCTAGCAACCTGCTAAGGATGAAGATGATTCCCATTTGACTTCAGGTTCATTCATCATTCATTACTAGCAGTAGTGAATTAACCTAAAGGGGAGAGAGATGAAAAGATGTTATCCTTTTTTATTAATTTGCTCTATAAATCGCTATGAGACAAAAAGCGAGTGTTCATCCTACTGCCAACATCACTTCTGAGTGTTGCTGTTAGGCTTTCTTGTGTTCAGCTGACTTCAGTTCCAACCAGTCACAGACTGATGATCTCATTCAGATCTTTTTAAGTTAGAGAATCACTCAACAGGGGCACTGAAAAAAATTTATCAGAATTAGGTATCTGTAATTATTATTCTCTGGCATATTCTTGTAATTGTTAGAAACATCTTTTTTGCAGAATTCTAAGAAATTTCTGAGAGACTTATGAATTAGCAGGTGAAAATGCAGATATGTGATTTTTAATTCTACCACAGAGATTATTTCAATATTATTTCCAGCATATATGTATTCTTTTTGTTATTAAATTTCATGATTAGTGTCAGTGACAAGTCGAGTGAGCAAGAACAAAAATGTCTACTATGTGTTGCCTAGAAAGATGCAGAGTTTTTAGCCTGAATCAAAAGCTTTTGGTCTTAGCTTTACAGCAAATGACCTTAATGCCACAGCTTGTCAGATAAGGGCAGAGTACACTGAGCACTGTGCACTGCAGAACTTTCAGCTGCCAATTATTTTCTCCTTTTCCTCCTCCTTTTATTTCTGGGCCAACTTAAAGAGTAATGACTCTGCCCTCACTGCCATGCTATGAAGATGAAATCACCCCAATGCTGACCAGCAGAATGTATTTCACTCAGTACCTGACACTGCTTAGGTCTTGAAGAGAGTGCTTTTCTTTTCTTCTTAAATTGTTGGACTCCCATGACTTTTTTATTTCTGAATCAGTGCAGTCATATGTAGAAGACATCTAAAATCCATGACAACCTGTGTTATAGGGTAGATGAAGACAGAAGTGCATGCTTGGCTGTTATTACTATTAGCAGTCACATTTTAGCTGAAACAATCACAAGGGACTCCATCAAGTTGAAGGTGTTAAGCCTCCAGTGTAAACAAAAGTTATACCTATTTATCTGTTTTCACTTTGTTCTTTGGTGTACTAGGACATATATATGTATAAGGGGAAGAGTGAAAATAATTATATGGGAGGGAGAGTGGGAGGGTTTTGGGGAAGAAAGAAACTGAAGCCCTTAAGATATATTTTGTATCAGGTCCCAGACTTGGTGGGGATATTTTCTTCAGAGAGACTGATCAAAATATCTTGTCAGTTCATCACTAAGGTAGTAGCAAAATTTCAGCATTTGAAGAAAGAATCATTCTTTGTCCTTTTCTCATTTTGCCCCATAGCAGATTCTTACCACTGCAAAAGACCTGATAAAGAAAAAGAAGAAAAAAACAATAGGCAAGACTCACCTGCAGTATTATGTTTGCTTGGGGACTATTGTTATACGCATAGGGCATTATTTTACTGTCAAAAGGAAGATTGTTTGCACTATCTGTGATAAACACTCGAAGCAATCAAATACCCTTTCATACATACAGTCTGAAAATAGAGCAGAAAGGTAATGGTTCTAATATGTAAAGAAAAGGTAGACTGCTCTTACTTATTTTTTCCTGTAGTTAGGCTTGTAAAAGACGCTTAGATTCTATAAATTGTTTTAATATCATGCACTAGGTGTGGGTTTATCTTAGTTACTATTCATGTTTTCCTCCTGGTTTAGGGTTTGTATGTGTGTGTTGTATAATGAAGGAATGCCCCAAGCTTTCCAAATTACTACTAGTCTGTAATTAATCATGGCTAGACATTTTGTCTCAGCTGCAACTCTCCCCACATGCCCTCCCCTTCTCCCTGCTCCATTCTCCAGCTATTTTTCTTTCCCCTGCTGCCAGTTCACATGCAGAATACTATATTTATGAAAATGGCTACATGTAGGAAAAAGGATCCCTGGAGACCCTGCAAAGTCTCTAAGAGCTGTCTGAGTATGCAATGGAGACTTTGTAAATCAGGTCCAAGGTAATTTGTTGCATTTTTATCTCAAATTACTTCCAAGAGTCTTGAAATTGAAATTAAAATTCTATATGGATTCTTTACACTAGAAGCGTGACTTTACAAGTAAGCTTCCTTATGGGATTCAGATGGCTTTTTTTTTCATATTTTGCTGAAGAAGAAGAAATGTTTTACTGAGAAGAAATAGTTCTATCTAAAGCAACATCTCAGGACAGCTAATAAGGTTTAGTCCTTTATTACAAGTACTATCTTTTGCTTGACTTTTGGTCAAGTGGAAGTTGTTTACCAGATTATGTTAAATGTAGATTGAGGTAAACAAAATCTTTCTTGAATTATGACTTGGAGTTGTTGCTTAAGTTATATAGTCACCTTTATTGAAACCTGAGTGTATATATATTTATTTATATAAATTATTTAAGAGAAAGCAAAGTTAATTAAAATTAAGAAAAATCAAATTTCCAAGCAAACAGGCAAGTATAAAGATAATAAAATAAAATCTGCTGGTAGTGTTGGAAAAGGTGATTAAAAAATACTACAGGCCTGTTATCTGGTATAAGAGCTGCTTAAAACAGATGGGCAAAATGTCCTACTTTACACAGCCACTAATAAACTTCTGGAACTTGCTGCCAGAGGAGGCTGTGCAAGCAGGTATTAGTGGGTTCAGAAAAAGATTTAATAGATTCATGGAAAACAGGTCCATAAATGGATGCTGTAAGCACTGTGCACCACGTAACATTTTCAATGAAGAATGCAGTTCAGATAAGAGTATTGGGGAAGAACAGACAAATTCTTCCTAATTTTGGATGTTGTTGTTTAACCCCAGGAGGCTCTTAAGTTCCCCACAGCAGTTGAGATGAAGGAAAGAATTGGAAAAGTCCAAAATCTTACGGGTTGAGATAAAGTCAGTTTAACAGGTAAAGCAAAAGCTGCATGCTTGAGTAAAGCAAAGTAAGAAACTCATTCACCACTTCCCATGGGCAGGAAGACCCAGGAAAGCAGGGCTCTGTCATGTGTAATGACTATTAGGGAGGTCAAACATCATCACCCTGAACACTATCCCCTTCTCCCTTCTTCCTTACATTGCTGAGTGCAATGCCATATGGTATGGAATATCCCTTTGGTTGGTTGGGGTCAGCTGTCCCAGATATGTCTCCTTCCAACTTCATGTGCACCCCAGCCCACTTGCTAGATGGATGCTGTGAGAAGCATTAAAGGCCTTGACTCTGTAAGAACTGCTGAGCAATAGCAAAAACATCCCTGTGTTATATTGTTTTGGTCACAAATCCAAAACGTAACACCATAGGAGCTACTGCAAAAAAAAATAGTTCCCTCCAGGATAAAACCAATACAGACACGTTCAGATTCTGCAGAAGATTATGTGATGTAGCTGCCTGCAGTAGGAGAGAGCTGTCCTCAGTGACTGCAACCTTTCCTGTGTTGCCTACATAGTCTTTGCTTATAGGTAGAAGTGATAGGTTTCTTGGTATCCCTAGATCCATGAGGCAACTTTTATCTCATAGACTTGTTTTAAGGCAAGAAGCATCTGCAGTAAATTACATTTAAGCTGTCAGAAAAAAAAAGATACATCAACATTTGACAAATTAACGTACTTATCCATTAAAAATGCAGCATAACTTTGTCAAGGCTCTCAGTGCACCACCTACAAATACTCTGAGCCCTAGGCCTTTGGACCTATATCAAATTATGTTTTAATTTGTGTCTTCACCTAGTGCTGATAAAAAATGTCGCAGTCTGAAATATCAGAGAAGCACAATGAGGTTGCTTCGGGATCAGCTTCCCCATAAAATTCCCAAAGGATTGCTTGGAGTCCTGAAAAGCACCATTCTTGTAGACAAGATGGAGGGGTAATTGGGACTTCTCACTCACCTCATCGTCAGCCTCCTTTGTTCATGACCATATCGTCACAAGTTTTCAGAAAACTGTGGCCCAGAGCCATTTCAGTCCATGCAGTTTCGTCTGTCACAACAGATTGTAGTAAAAAACCTTGGGAGAGTTCATCAAGTATTGTGGTAGGAAAAGATAGGCTGAGCTCAGATGGAACTGTGTTAGGAAATGAATGGTGAGTTCTGCTACCTTTGTGTCAGCCTTTTGTTGAGGAAAAAGTGGTGATGTGCAATGTAAGGAAAGCTGAGCTCAAAGGCTAACAGAAGGGATAATGGAAACCCATCACAGCAATACAGTAAAGCAATCTGGCTAATGAATAGGTCACTAATCCTGTATAAGTGTGGTCAACAAAACCCTAAACAAATACTTGACATTCTACAGTCAGCGTAGCAAAACAGATTTTTCTAAACAAGGGCATCTCCATTTGGCCTAATATTTAGTACAAAGTATGGTGTACCATGCCTTCCCTGTAGCTCAAATCCTAATCTCTGTCACTCAGTTTTCTCATAATACTATGAGTAAATGCAGTGAGAGCAACTCTAGGTACAGTCCCACAGAACCCAGCTGCCTGTGCAGGTGACACAGTTGAGCTCATGGCAGGAATTACACATTTTTTTTAAACTTCACTAAATACCTTGTGTAGTGTCCTTTCTCATTTCCCCTGTTACTGTACTGTAATAAGTACATGTGGATAAATACACACATAGACAAGAGGTAACAGTATCATAAAAACCACAAAAAGGTCATGAAGAAATTAATCTCTTGGGTAAATTTGCATATCCTTCCAAAAAGTTCATCTGTCTTTTTAGCAAGAACACTACAAAAGAAGCCTAATTGCAATTAAATCAATTCTGAGAAATATATATGTGTGTGTTTACAAGCAGAGGGAAAGTATCCATGTTTTGCTTGTGCTTGACAGCAAAGTGTTTACAGAATGAATAAAGACATCTGTTAATTACCTTTATGCTACACCATTGCTTTAAATGTGTTTGAGCATCTTGGACCATTTAGTTTCAGATAATTATTTCTGATGAATGGGGATACATTTGAAATGTTTTGTACTGGGTTATTTAATTCTTCTTCTAGCTAGAGGACTTTCATGATAATAGACTCCACTTTCCTTCCTTGGTAGACGTAGAAACATCATTCATTGTGTTTATAGCACACTTTCTAGATAATCCTTTAAGGTTTTGTTTTGGTTTTGCTGGGTTTTTTTTAGCAATGGTTGTTACGAATTTCTTCTTCCATTTGTTTTTGGCATGGTTTGATGTTTGAAAGAGCTGTTCAGTCTCCATCTACTTACCAGTTCCAGGATCATTTAAAGGATCTACCAAATGATGAGAACAACATCAAAAAAAACATGAATCTGATGCAGAAATAATTTTTAGACTACTTTTACTAATCGTTTTTCAGCTAGAAATAACTTTTCCGTATATTAGATAAGAAGAAAGAAAATATAATAATTTGTAGAGTCACTGATTCTAGCTTCAAACAGCAGTAGGTTAAGAAATCCTCTTGTGGAGTAAGGAGCTACAGATATACAAGTTATGTGGTATGTAAGAAAGGCTTAATAAAACTAGTCATCTGAGCTGATGGGGTAAGTGCCACTTTGAGAGAAGCATCACTGTTGGGGATTTGCTTTCTTTCACACACCCATGAAAGTAAAATGGGAAGCAATCTTCTGTCTCAGGCTACAGACAAAAGTTGTACTATAGTTTAGTTTTCCAAGGACTGAAACTGAGGTCTTCTGAGGGGGCACAGTTAACAGATTATGTGTAATACCAAAAGAAATATTATACTTCAAGAATGCAAAGTGATTATAGATACAGAAAGTAAGATATATTGTGGTTGGTACAATGAAATGTTGAAGTCAGAATAGAGAGACCTTACTGAAAAACAGGCCCTAATACCTAAATTTTTTAAAAATCAGTACAGATATGCTTTTTACAGAAAGGAAATAAATAGCCAGATAGTAACTTGGAATCTTAATAGTATGTGACATTACTTCTTTTCCCATGTTTTGTCTTTTTATGAGCTACTTAGATAGTTTATTATTTAGAAGAAGGCTGCTGGCACGCTTTTTTTTCTGTGTGATGTCTAGCAAGTAACTTAATTTTTCTGCCTTATCCAAAATGTCACCTGTGATACGGAAATAGGATAAGTGTAATTTTTTACACAGAGCAGAATCGAACATACCTGAATACAACATTTTTCATGTAAGACAGCTTTAGGTTTACTAACAAACTATTATACAGAAGCCCAAAAGTAAAACTAAAAGGACTCAGATATAGTCTATATTAAGAATAAACAAGCCCAAATGAAAAAATAGTTTGACATAAAAAGACAAAGGGGAGGATAAGCTTGAAAAATGCTTACCAGGAGATACAAATTTAAAAGACAGAACTAACCTACTTATACAAACATATAATCCTTTAGTTTAGAAAAGACCTTTAACATCATCAAGTCCAACCATTAACCTAACACTGCCAAGTCCACTCCTAGACTGTGTCCCTAAGCATCACATCTACATGTCTTTTATATACCTTCAGGGATGGTGGCTCCCTGTTCAAATATTTGGCAATGCTTTTTGTGAAGAAATTTTTCCTGGTCTCCAATCTAAACCTCCTCTGATGCAATTTGAGGCCATTTTCTCTTGTCCTAAAGCTTGTTTCTTGGAAGAAGAGACCTACACCCACCTTGCTACAACTTCCTTTCAGATAGTTGTAAAAAGTGATGAAGTCTCCCCAAGCCTCTTGTTCTCCAGTCTAAAAAGCCCCAGCTCCCTCAGCTTCTCCAAGGTATGATCAATATAAATCTTTTCCCAAAATATTTGGTGTCAAAGCTATACAAGCAACTGAAGACGTGACCTAAGTCCCTCATGGTGCCTGTATGTGAGGCATGGATTGGTTTCTGTGTTGTATGAGGTATGTGCACAGATGTGATGTAAAGATGAACACTATAGGAAGTTCTAGTGAAAGGGTAGGAGTAGTGGTAGATGTTTATACAATTGGGTTTTACTGAAATTTTCTAGATGCAGTAAGTCCTCTGCTTCTTTCAGTTTTCTGGACCAAATTCAACACTAAGTTGTGCACTTCAGTACCTTATTGAACTCAACAGGCATATAGGGGCTGAAGCCAGAATTAATTATAGTCATCTGTTATTTTGTCATGCCATAGTCAATTATTTCTTTTAGCTCTTTCAGTCATACAAAATAAAACTGTCAAAGTTGTCAAGAACTCCAAGAAATGAAGACTCCAAGCTGCTGCTCTGAGATTTTTAATATTTCTTCCAATACAGATCCTTGTGCCTTAAAAATCCTGTCAGAAATATATTTGGTCTGATAGTTGATAGGATATGATCCAAAGGCTTGTGGCTAGTCAGTAGAAGAGATAATTGCAAAGAATTAATAATTTATCTGCATAGATCTTGCAACAGTATATTCAGAACTGCAGATATTAAAAACACACCTTTCGTTAGATAACTGCTTCTAGTGCACACACAGTAAAATGTTACCACTACTATAGAGCATTCAGATGTACAAAAGTATGATTAAAATGCTTGGTGTTTTAAATTAGATAATTTTTGAAACAGGTGGTAATACTCAGTACGGTTCTTCATGATTTTCTTCCCTCAGTACTAAGATAGCTTGCTGTTTCATGGGAAGGTTCAGCATCTGTGAATGGATCATGGAATAAATGCAAGTTTCTATTTGTCAAAGTGATATAGGAAGACAGACATTTAACTTTCTGGGCCATATTGAATAGCTGAATAGCACATTTATTTTATTGTCCTTCAATTGATTACACCTGTTCAGAACAGAATTTTCTTATTTCTGTATGGGAAAAGCATTTGAAACTTTATAAGAATGACTAGAAAGCTTTTTTGGCATTGTGAATTGTGAGCTATTTTTAATACTTTTATAAAAAATTATCTTTCAAAAGAACTTTCACATTTTGAAATATTTTGAGATCAAAGTGTCATACTGATTTAAAATGCCAAATGAAATTGAACTAACAAAAAAAAATTGTTTGAGCAAGCTATCTGCCCTTTCCAATGTCAATTTTCCTTAGAAAATTCCCATATCATCTGTTTTCAGCTCTACATTCACAGGAGAACTTTCTTTACTTGGCTTCAGCTGAATCCCAAGTAATCTTGTCTCTGTAATCAGACAAAGTGGAAGGGGCATCCCAATTCAGCCTTTCTCCTAAAGGAAATATCACATATGTTCATTGACATACTTTAAAAAAATTGAAAATGAGACAGAAAATTAATGAAATTGCTGACAGATGCAAAGATCAATTACAGCATGGTAGGATTCCTAGACGTCATTCTTAAAATTTCTTGATATAGAAATAAGAAAAATTAACAGTCAAGTCAGAGGAGCTGCTGGACCTCAGAAGAGGAGATCCCTAGATTTCTTTTATTTCTTGGAAAGAACACTAAAGAAATGAAGTTTGTAAGAGGAATTGCTCTGCTTGGAGGAGATACTTTCTGTCTCCATTGTTTTGTTGAAAGGAGAACATGAGCAAATACTTAGAAAAGGCAGATTTTCCCCTGAAATTGATCCATATTGTTCAAAAGAAACCAGAACTCCATTTGCTATGTCCATTATTCACCTTTTGCTGTGGTTATTCAGTTTCTTACAAACTCCTATTTGAGAGGAAAGTCAAGAAGTCCTTTCAGACAAGAGAACCTATAGAGCCAGTTTCAATTATCTCAATCTCCTTCCTGATGGATTTTTTAAATGAAACACATTTCTTACCAATTTCTCACTGTATCTCACTTCATATCCCTGGTACCCATGGAATTGGGAAGTGTCATGTTAGCATTGGCATATCTTCTCAAAGTTCCTTCACAAGAGGTTTCTGTGTCTCATTTCTTGCCGAACAGAGAAAAGGGAAGAAATGGAGCAGACTTCCTATCAACTTCTTAACTCACAAACTCTCACCAAACTGCTTACACAAATTTTATGGGGATACAGTTTCAGCTTCAGGCACCTTAAATTGTTCGCTTCAATTCCACATGCCTGGTCATACTGGACAGCGGTTTTTAGACATTGAGTTTAGAAGACTTGGGGTGTTTTAAGGTTTTTGTATTAAAAAATCAAGCTGTTATTAACTTTTTTAAAATAGACTTTAGCAAGCTTTTGAATTATAGACTATATGCTTTACAAAGTAATCGTTATCTAATCATTGTTAAAGCATATAATCTACATATAATGTTTATAATTATTTAAATTATTGTCCATTTAATTATGAGGGTTTGTGTTATAGGTTTATGAGATTTGAGAGGTGTACAAAGGAGCAAATTTATTTCCTAATGTTTTAAATTTTAAAGTTTATTCATATTAGAGGTCAGAGAAGGGATAGACTGTGTAAAGTGAAAAAGGAGATCTAAGTCTCAATCCCAGGAAGAAAGCAGGAATTAAACATGTCTTTAAATGGCTAGTTTAAACTGGCTACTTTTTCAAAGAAGCTTCAGAGTTCATCAAGTAACTTAAGCGACTCATGCTAAATGGAAATTTTTTGTCCATTGTCATTCAGGGTGTCTTAAATTTGTTCATCATTCTTCTGGTGGGACTACTGGTGAATATGGTGCTTGTTTATTAAATTAATTTAATCTAGTGTATTCAATCTTTTGTAATTTCTAAACAGTGATTACTTATGAATGTTGCACCATCAGCCTTATATTTTTGGTATAATTGATCTTTACTAATAGAATTCAAAGTATAGATTTATGTTAGTAATTTGGGTGCTGGGATTAGATGATCTTTCCCCAAATTGTTTAGATTTTCAGGAGGTGAGTGCCCTCACAAGGAAAAAAAATTTATGTGTGCTAGACAAGAAGTTTAACTGCGTTAAGTCTTAAGTGTAAGAGTTTCTCCTTTTGCTGTTAGAAACAACATATTTCATAGGATCTTATCCTGTCCAATGCCGGTGTGTTAAAAAAAAAGAAAAGATACAATACAAAACAAAACAAAAAACCCCACCAAACAAAACCAACAAAAACCTCTTACACTGAGTTATGACCTTCTTTCAGTTTTTATGACCCTGTATAGTAATGAGAAATTTTCCATAACACCCCTTGTCAGACAAATCAAGGGTGAGTCATTAGCTCCAACTTAACGTATAAGGGAATCTGACGTGACAAGACATGAGAAAGGGACAAGAGAACTGTAAGAATCCCTGAGAACAGCAAAATCAAGTTGAAATAAAAACTTTTGGCCTAGAGTTTATGGTTGGCAGTTTATAATTCCAAAGAGCATGGCTCTGGGTACAAGGTGAATCTAAAAGTAAGGCTTTTATACTGCATAGTAGGTCCATTAAAAAGTTAGCTAAATTTTATCGAAATGTTTCAAGAACTCTGCTTTAATCCTAGCTTTTGTTTGCCCTTGTTTTTAGTCCTGTTAATTAGAACTTGCATATTTCCAAGTAACTCAATTCCAGATTATTAAATCTGATGCCAAACTTGCATTGTTCATAAAATTCTCTGTAATACTAGTTTTTCTTAGCAGTTTTAATATAAATAAAATTCCTGCCAGATAGTTTTGGAAGAGAGAAAATACCAATACTTGACACATCTGTATTCTTCACAGTGGTTTTTTACAGGCATTCATTTGCAGATAGTAGCTGGACCAAACTCCTTATTCAGATTATGGAAATGCAGGGATTACCACAGCAGTGCTTGTGTAGTAAAAAGCTGGGTCTTTGAGAGGCGGACAATTATATACTTTTGAAATGGGCACACTTGGTAGTTTGTGTTCTTCAAACCTCTGCTAATAACTAAATAATATGTGTTTAACACTACAGTTTCAATCCAGTAGATGTTTTATTTGCATTCTCAAAACAATTTCAGTTCCTCAACTCACTAAACCATATCCTTTAAAACTGAGTCCATTCCTACCTGTAGTATGTTCTTTATTTGTTCTTTGTAGACCTGGACTGATAATTAAATGATGCCTAAGAAAATCAGAGAAAACAAATTATCCAGTATCAGAAGTCTGGTTGTATTAAATTGTTATATAAACAAATTAATAGTGATACAGAATCTTATCACTACTTTGAATATGTCATTTGCTGATATATGCATAATGTATTTCTTTTTTACATACCAGAGATTGCTTATAAAGAGTAAGTAGATGATCATAATCAAAACAATGATAAATCTCCCACTAATATCTGCTATTTTCATTCAAAGGCACCCTAAAGCACTTTGCAGACTGTTATATATAGGAAAAGAAATTAGGAATAGAAAATTACACTGAGATTTCATCAATATCTCCTGGTAATAATTACAGGATTTGATCAGATTCATTCATCTCCCATTTGGCTATTAATAGGAATATGACACACTCTGAATTCAATCTTTATTCTCTTGAGGGGATTTTCTTTGGTGAGAAAAAACTTCAGAGACTTTCTCCACTCTCTTAATGTGCAAATTCTTTAAATACCGGCAGAAGCATTATCACTTGCAGGAATTTAGTGTTCCAGCTGTGATTATTTCTAAGTGTGTAGTACAAAGTCAAGTATAATAACCAGTCTTTGGTTTAAAACTTTTTTGACTTTGTGAGCACTGATTAGTATGTCCAGAGGAACTACAAGCACCTTAGAAAAGCATAACAGAGCCATTCAGTCTCTGAATCTATTTATTTATCTTATTGATGCGTGTGTGGGCCAAAAATTATCATTGTCCTACTTTTGTTAAGAGGGAAAGAAGGTTCTGCTGGAGAAAACACCTTTCTCTCAACTCTTAGTCCAGTATCCCAGCCCCCAGTATCCCTGCCTACCAGTGCAGGGTAGAATGCATTCACTACAGTGATGAGACAAGTAAGCAATTACCAAAAAATAAAGCAATTTCTGAAAAGAACTCTGACATTTAGTTTTATTGGCATGGCAATAGTTTTAAAGTGACCATATCGCTAAGTGCATAAATAAAATATTAAAATTAGTAGAAACATGTTCAGAAAAGAGGGAGAAAATTGTTACTGCTCCTTTTTTTCCCTTCAAAGAAGGTTAAAGCTATTAGTGACAGGAAAAGTGCTGCCCTTTAACATCCTTATTTGGAGCTGAAATATTAACTCTTTTTGTGAGAAAGGAGAGAAAGAAGAGAAATGCCAATAGTTTTCTTTTTACCATTCTTTGAAGAATTCCTTATTTTAAATAGATATGTCCAACTTTAAAGCATTTTTTGAAAGAGTAAAAATCAGCAGAGAAAGCCAGTCTCAGAGGAAAACCTCAGAAAGAGTAAAGTGATGACCTACATTTATCCTCTGTTAGAAGGGAGTGGGTCCCATGGATGCAGTCTTTAACAGCAATGAAGATTAGGTCTACATACCTGGCTTTGTTATTCACTTTTTTCTTTCCTAAATGGAAAGTCCTTTAATCTTTCTTTTCTTACATTGCTTGTCTCCAAATTGATGAAAAGGATACCTTTGTAAAGGGCATGACAATCTGCGAATGAAAAGTACTGTGCTACAAGCTAGCACAATCCGCAGGATCTCCATTTTCCTTCCATTCTAGCAATCTCCTGTAGTAACCTCACCATAATAGCACCTGGTGTAGCTGTGTCCAACCAAAGAGGGTTAATGATCTCAGCAATACAAAGGGTCATATAATACAAAGGGGAAAGGCAGGTTCTCTGAAAGGGAAGAACACACAAATTAAGGAAAACAGTCATCTGCTATTTGAAAAACTCTAGTAATTAAATGTCTAATTACTCTCTTCATCACAGGGAACAAACACAAGTTCCAATGAACTGTTGTTCGAAAATGTGATGGTTACTTTCTTAATTACTTTAGTCATGCTTCTTTTTAAAAGAATGTCGTGCCTTCTATCCCTTCAGATGGACCTAGTAAGGATGATAACAGGAGGCACTACAGGAAAACACTACTGTGCTACTGGAAGACACTGAACATTACCACAGATCATGCAGATCCCTGCTGTGCTGCCCATTTATTAGCAATATAGTGAGTCAGATCTTGGAGTCATCCAAGTTAGAGATGAAAAAGACTTTCATTTTCCTGAAATCATTACAAGTTCCTGGTTATAGTCATACTGTGTGGTTCAGTTAGCTTTTCTGGATCCTGAATTCATCCTTCATCTTATAGTATTTTTGAACAAAGGAATTGATTTTTTTAGATCAAAAAATTGCTTACTTTAGATACTCAATTACATGGCAGGATAGAACTAAAAGGAAAGAGGGAGGAGAGGGAAAGAGATAAATAAATGGATTTCTTTTTCTCCCTCTTGGTTTTTTTTGTGTCAAAAAGTATAGTCCTAACACTTTGTATGGGGCATTTTTTCCTGTGTGGATAGTTTAGCTTCCTGTGTGTGTTTTTAACAAAAAGCAAAACCAAAAAACCAAAAACCAGCCCAAACAAAACAGAACAAAGACCATAAACCAACAACAACAAGAAAAAGAAAAAAAAACAACCACCAAAACCACACACACACAAGAAAAAAAAACAGCTAAGAAATAGAGTACGTAATTAAATTTGGTTTATTTAATTTTCTGTCAGGAAGAAACAGCACTCAGCAAGCCAGCTGGATTCAGCTCTTGAAATAATAAAGGAAAAATGTTGTAATAGTTGTAACTAGTGATTTGGTCTAGGCATGGAAAAGCACTAGGTTTCTTGCTGCAGTTGAAATGAGGAGCTTCAAGACATGACTATAAATTGAATTCTAGTGATCTTGCTAACTAAAATGGGGTTTGAGCCGTATACTCACAGTTAGATTCACAAGTTTAGATTTTTTTTAATTTAGGCACTTACTATTAGAAATAACAGGGCCTAGATAAGAAGCCCGTTGAGATAATTAGTCTTTAATTTCTCTTTTTTTAACATAATAGTAGAAATGTTACACATAAAGGAAGCACTGTTTGCTTGATATGCAGAGGTTGTATTGTTAGGATAGTCACTGGCAGAAACTAGATTAAAGCAGATACGCTTCTAGGATGCATAAGGATTTTTCTCCCTCTCAGAAGTCAAGGAGATCTGCAGCAAAGTGATCAAGTACTCACTCCAGCCCAGTTGAGTCCAAGATTGGCCAGAAAGCAAGCAGCTGCTCTGAATGTGTTCCTTGTAGCTGCTATCCATCTTTTTTTCCAGTGAACAGGCAGTGTTACTGGTCAAAGTGATGTAACTTGAGACAGCTTTTTAGAAAGTAACAGTGTACTGATGTAATTGCTGTGTACCTGTTCTTTTGGTGCTTAGACTGGTGAACAATAATAATGATCAAGGAAAATAATTTAATACACTTCACAGTGGCTTTCGTTTTCTCTCTGTGTAATTCAGGAGAAAAGACATTGGAATGTTGTCATACAAAGAGCACCTACCAGTGAGTCAGGTAGTCGTCGGAGACATTGACCGGCCTGGATCTGAAGCCAAGGTGTCTGTGGGTCCCGTGCGCTGTCAAGGAGATCGTAAGTTGTCTGATTTTCTTCCACTTACTCCTGGGTAGAAGCTAATTTGGATAGTGGTAACTTTGTAGGCACCCTATGCAAATTTAGAGAAGTGGCTGTCTATTCGAGAGACCTTTTTCTATGAAAACATGATGTGATTTGAGAAATTTTGTCAATGAAAATATGCATATAGTGGCTTGTCTTTGCATTTAAAATATTTATATTTGTCTTTATTTTACGGTAAATGTAGCAGCTTTGATTACTCAACTAGGTTTATATAGATATGTGCAGTAATACAGATTGCATAAGAATATCTCTCAACATCTGTGCTTCTGTTGGGTGCTCTTGTCAGTGTCGTTATCATTGCTAAGCATATCACTGTAAACTATGCTTATGTTATATAAATAGGAGCATGATGGCATAACTTACCACTGTAAGCTCTGTTTACAGGTGTAAAAATGTTGACGATTGTTATCAAATGGTAACTGTATCAAGACTAGATGTTTCCTCGTAAAGCACTGGGAGTTTTTTGTAGTAGTCTCTGATTTCCAGGCTGAGTGCTGATATGAGATGCATATTCTCCAGTCTGATCAGCAGATGATAGAGTAAATCAGTATAATGGATAAATTTCCACTTCACGCACAAAAAAAAGGTTGAGAAGCAGTGAGAAGGATTGTACTTTTTGTTCAATCTGTTTTACATTTCAGGAGGTGAAATTCACCACTGAAGGCAGAGCAACAGCTTAAGGCCCTTCTAAATCACACTTCAAAAATTTAAGCTCTGTGCAGCTGGCACACATATTATATTTGTCCTCTGTGTTTGAAGGTCATTCTATTACAGAAGATGCAGAAAGGAAAGTTGCCTGATTTAATTTAAAATAACTAATATTTGCACGGTCTATAAAGAATACAAAACCCATCTGCAGATGCTGGTAAAGAGTACTATAAATCAGCCTATAAGATTGCAGTGATGGAAATATTGAAAGGGTTGGCATAATACCTGCAGGTTGGTTAGAACAACCTGACTCTAAGCAGCATCTAACACTGCACAACAGGGATGAGTATGGTTGTCCTTCCTCTTCTGCCCTTTTACAGCTACATGTTTTCTATCTGCACATTTCTAAGTACTTTGCAAAGGAGGTCAGTATTGTTATCTCTGCCTTAAGCTAAAGTAATTAATCCCAACTGAGAGGAAATCACATACTCAGAGTCATCCTGCAGGACAAGTACAAATGAGAGCTTACTGTGTCCCAGTCCAGTGCCTCAAAACCTTGGGCCATTGCTTGGTGATAGAATTGAATGCGTTTTGCCTCTTTTTCTGTTTGTGGTCTTTCTGGGCTGTGCAAATGATCCCTCCAGCTTTTGTTTATGAATCTGATGCCTAATGAGCAGAAACAAATATCATGGGATGTTTGCAAGCTTTCACATCATCTATTTGTTGCTTGTTATTTTAGGGTATTTGACTAATCACAGGTCAGTTTGTGTTTGTGTCTCAGCTATGTTTGATAAACATAGGCTCTTACAACTGTTGACAAAGAAATAACAAATAGCATTTTTCTTGCACTTGTATCCTCATATTCTGAATCGGAGTGCTTCCAGAAATATCAGCCTCTGAAGTGTGAGCCATTTCTAAATATTAGTATAAATGAAACCTCATTTGAGCAGGCAATAACCTTTATTAAAGTGTGACTGTGTGACACAGCCATTTGGGAAACCAAAGGGGTGTATTCCTAACATCCCTAATAATTTAATTTTCTCTGTGAACTTTACAGAAAGGATTTGTAGTTTCAAAAAAACTTTGCCTATGAATAAATTTGAATTTATTTCCATGACCATATATTATTGTCAAAAAGCTGTTATAAGTTTTCTCGCAGGAGATAATATAAACACCAGTCCTTTGCAGTTAGTAAAAGCTCCCATTTTATATTCCCAGTGCATTTACTAAGCATTTCCCTTTGTATTCTTTCTTGAAAATATACAACAGCTCCTGTACCCCTAAATACTACTGTCTCACCTTTTGGAAAACAAGGTTTCTGCCCTAGGGAAATTTCTAAAATTTAGAACTGTACATTTGTTCTAAATTAGAAGAAAGATCCAAAGTGCTTAATTTCTGGGAAAGGATTTAAAAAAAAAATTAACCAAAAAAAAAAGAAAACCAAACAAAAAAAACCAACACAAAACTGAACAAACATCACAAACCGATTCATTTTTTCATGTATTACATGCATCAAAACCAACATTATTAGTACTGGAGATGTCGAGTCTTGTCACAGCACAGTTCATATGTTCAATTCAGTTGCATGTGTAAATGAAATTTAGTTACAGTAATGAAGACCGGCAAAGAAATGCAGATTTTTGGTCTGCTTAGAAGGAAGATGGAAAAGGTAAGAGTCCCTAACCAGTCAAACAAAAATTTACCTATTTGGAACAATTTCTCATTGTGGTCACAGGATCTGCCAGTATTGTGACAATTTATATCACAGTAAGTGGGGCCTTGGATGAAATATCCAAGATGCCTCTTTCCCATTTGCTGTTTTAGTGCTGAGGTATGCTGTCTAAGTATCTAAGGATTTTTCTAAGTAGTGATCTCCCGGGAAAGCAGACTTATCCAATTTTATGAAGAACGAGTGCATAACCAGGATATGAATTTGGTAGGGTTTTTTGGCACTGTATTGCAATGATCCAAAGATCAAGCAGAGATTTTGAGCAAATGTCAAGTCTAGCCAGATTTAAAGCAAAGCTGTCCTTCCTGACAACTGCTGTGTGAACACTGTACTTACAGAATGGCAGTGGCACTTTATCAGCAGAGTCGCAAGATCCTCTAAACTTGAACTGGAATTAAAAGTGTAAATCAGTCCTGAGACTCCATAGTAATATTGGATAAGGAAGGGAACTACTCTTGTTTTCCCTCAAGTGAAGGTGTTCTGTGTAGGATCTAGAAAAAAAGGCCAACATAGCACCACTAATTAATCATCTTTACTTTTCGTGTAACTTAGAGACACTAATTAAAATCCCTTTACAGAACCTATTGCAGTTGTACTAATACTTATGCAATAGGACCTGAACTCCTCAGTCCCACTGCATTTAGCCTTGGCCAACCAGTAATAGAAAGGCCTTGTCCATCTCTTTATGATATTCCACTGTAATGCAAAGGGGCACCTTGAGCCTTCTCCCTTTAGAGAAATACACAAGTATGTTGAGAGTTTTTTCCTGTCTAAGCTCAGCCTGAGGTGGTAGATGTAGGCTGCAAAAATGGATCTGGTAGTTTCTTTTGAAACCAAACTAAAGAGCTTAGCTTACTGTGTTTGGGCTATTGTTACAGAGATTTCATCAATAATCATGTTGAATCAAAATTACTTTTGTGACTTCTGGCACCTTCTCAAGATTTTGTTTCATTCCCTCTAGGAAAATACCAATGTTCACAAAGCTCCTATATTTGTAACTTGCTAGGAGTATCCTTTTCCCAAGGACTTCCAAAAATTTTGATTTGAGTCTGCTGTTTATAAGCCCAGAGGGGAATAGACTGACTATTCTGCTCTAGATTTGCTTTTCTCCTTGAGTCTATTTTCCTTTTGTCCCATTTCTGCTATAACGAAGACAGAATTTGAAGGGGAAATGTCTTTTACACAGCTCAGATTTATGGTTTTTTTCCATCTCCTCTGCTGTTCAGTTTTTATCTTCCCAGTAAGACTTTGATTTCTGAGCCATGAATTATTTTTTTGTGTTTCACTTCTATTATCTTTAATCTTCAAAATGTGGAGGAAGAAGCCCCTGCATTGACTCTGGTTCTTTCTAAGCTAGGTTTTCATTAAGACCTGTATCAGCAGTGTTCATGTAGAAACTTCAGTGACAGACAAAAAGTGTCTGACAGATGACAGAAATTCAGGAGCAAATCAAAACGCAGTTCTTACATCGGTGCATTGATTTTGTTTGTGCTTGTGTGCCTATGACTCTGTGTGTGTGTTCTCAGGGGAAATAAACCTCAAGTTTTTTTATTCAGTGATTATGACCATGGCTCATCATTACTGCTTTCATTACTTGGTGCTTTGTTTCTTTCACTTCTAAATATCACTTCTGGCTTTACTCTTGTACTTCCTTTTAGACTGTTCCATCTGAGTTGGCTTATTTATTCAGACAGTGGTTCAGACCTGAGCATTTTTTATGACTCTGGGTTTGTATTAAAACCACTCTATAGTTATCTAATCCAGACAGCCACTGCCAGGGTCAGTGCTTACAGGGCAGGTATCCTTAGTAAGGTGTGTTTTTGTATTCCTTAAGTACTTCTTATGCATCACATGTGGAGGTTGGTGACTCAGAATTGTTACTTGTGGTGAAAATAAATTTACTGTTTCATGTGCATGCTTAGTCCATTTTCACTATATTGTAAATTAAGGACACTTTCAACATCCTGAGCTTGTTTTTCAGTGGTACCACCTGAGTTTCAGGAAAAAATAGCATAACCTTACAGTGCAATTTTCAGTTACACATTAAACCTATGAACAAGGTCAATTCTCTAGTAGGATATGCAATGTCAGTCAGATCTGCAGTGATGTTACTATTACATACATAGGTAAGGTAAGCTGGAGAATATCCCAGAAAACAAACAAACTGAAAACAACCTATTCGAATTATTAAAAGATCCAACTAGAATTTCAGAAGAAACAATTTACTCCTACTGTTTCTTAGACAACATTCTAGTAATATAGTGACTCAACTTTCAGGTTAATGGAAGTGAAAACACTGTATCAAATGAAAATTAATATCAATGAAACCCCCTACCAAAAACCAAAACCTGAGTGCTTGCAGAAAAATAAAAAATTCGGGGTTTGAAACTTCTGAAGCAATGATTCCACAAGATGCTTGTGTGATGGGATTACATATCTGAAATTTAGGTAATTCCTATCTGACATGTTAATTACTTCTCTGACATTCTGGTTACAAAACCAATTAAAATCTCTGCATTTTTCTACATTTCCCTATTTTTTTGCTTGCATTGCTAGATATATCTATACACTTTTATGTTTTTAATTTCCTATGGCTTTCAAATCAATTGTGATACGTTCATTACAGATCAAAACTTGATCAATGTAAAAGTTTTTTTTTTCCCCCTGTAACTGTAGCTGCCTTCAGTACACATGAATATTTGTCTGCTGAATTTCCACATCTCTTACCCCAACATGTCTTTATGTGCTGCACTGGATTGTATATTGTGCAATTCAAGTGGAATACAGATTCATCCAAAGAACACCAAGACATTGTGCTCATTGCTTATCACAGTCATTCATTTCAATGCTACCAGCAAAATAGGAGAGAGAAAAGTTTCCTTTCAATAAAAGCACTGCGACAACCAAGAAGTACTATTTCAGACTGATTTGATTTTTTTAGTGGATTTTGTTGATAAAACAACAAAGTCTTCACTTAGGATTCGGGTAGGGATCATCCACTTCAGTTAATCAACCACTGTAATTGTTCTTCATATGCAATTGTTTTCCTCAGAACCCAAGAGAAAAAAAATTACCCACTAAGTCATTTTTCTACAATTTTTTAAGTAAACAAATCCGCTCTTTTTCATTTGTTCAATATCTGATTTAAATAATGTCATTTCCCTTTCTTAAGTCTATCACTTTCCCTTCACCTTTAACCCTATTTCATGCTGCATAATTAACTTTTCCTGTGAAGTTTAATGAGAGTTTATCTTCCTCTTTGTGCAGAAATGTTTTCTCCAGCAAGCAGTGCTTGAATGCCCTCCTGCAGAGTCTTTATATTTCTAAGAGAACTCTTTATTTTCTCACCTCCCAGGAAAACAGACTGTGGCTGAATGTCTCATTCAAGCATAGGCTGTTTCTGGCCATGTTAATAAAACTTTGTCTGTCCTGAAAACAGGAGCTGGAAAACCTCCATTGTTCATATGAATTTGGGGCATCTCTGTCATGCTGAAACATGCCAAGGAATTTAAAGATGGACATAGGATAAATTATTTCCCCTTGTGGCTTCTTTTACATGTGTTCTCATATCCTTCCTAAGCAGCTCCTAAGTGCTCCGAGTGCTGGTCTTTGGCTGGTACCTTTGTCATCCTTTTTAATTTGAAACCAGTTCTCAGAAGCCCTATAATTACACTCAAAAATGATTCTCTGATGTCAGACATCAAAAATCTTTGAGTATAATGTATAACTTACTGTTATGTAAGTTTTCAACAAGTTCTACCTTATATGATCCATGGTGGACAGTACCAAAATGAGAAGACCTAATGTCTCTGAAATTGCAAATCAGCTTGGAATTGTCTTGAGGTTTGGGGGATGGGGAGTGGTAGGCAGTGCGAGCAGCATTCAAACATGTATGGTTGGAATTATTTAAGTTCCAAAAATATTTTCTAATACTTAATCTTGGCTAATCATTCTAGATGCTTTTCTGCTACTCCTTTCTATTTGAACAACAGGAGATATTTTGGCCTAGATATTTGGAAGAAATTACTCTAGAGCACCGTAAGATTCATTGAGAGCTCTTTCTACATGCCACCTTGAATGTAAAGTTTCTTTTATATTATCTCAAAAATCCACAAGGAATTGGTAAGATTAATGATTTATAAGCTGCTAACACTTCTACAGTAAATTGCCTTTTTCTGAGGTTTATAACGTGGCCATAAAATTCTCTTTCAGTTCAAACTTTGTATACAAGTGTATTCATGGCATAAATACTTGTAAAGTGACACAGTTTTAACATAGAATCATATTGACTCATAGGTTATATATGAATATTTTCTAACGTATCCCACTCATTTTCAGGTTTTGTTCTGTTTCCTTTCTGAAAGCAAACCCTACTCCTCTCACAGAGCAGGAAGAAGTACAGATCACATAAAATGTAGCCATTGTCCTATTGGACATGTCTTTTTATGTCTCGCTGAAGCAACAGGATACCTGCAAATAATGCAAGAGAAAAAAGGAAAAGTAAAATCAAAAATATAATGTAGGCACATTAGGAAAAACTGTGTCCCTTACAGTTTGTACCATATGTACATCAGTAACCCAAGGTAAAAAGGAGAAAAGAAAAAAAAAGACCTTTATATGGACCTAATATTGTTAGAATATATAGAAAAGAGATCATTTTAACTGCAAGCATTGGTTCTTGATGCAGTTTGACCCCTTTGTTTTTAATCTTTTTCCATCTTTGCCAAGATCTGGTAGATTCTGGATGCTTGGTTCAAAAGAGTGAGATTTATGACACTTTTGCCTAGTACCTGGTAGTGTATGAAAGTATTATAGATTATCCTGTCATTCAGTGTGTATTTTCATTATGAATGCAATTTACATTGTTGGAGATTTTTCCTTAAGGTCATGAAGGCAGTATGCTCTGAGTATCTGTTTTGAGGGGAAATGCATTTCAGCCTGTTCATTTTTACTATGTACTTTCCTCTCAGTTACTTTTTCCGTGTACCCTCTACTGTCTTTTAAAATGAAAGTTACATCTGTTTTACATGTATATTGAATTTAGGTAGGAGGAATAACAAAATTCCACAATTTATATCTCCACACTTCCCAGATACATCAAGTGTAAACCAGACAGTAAACCCAGTTTAAGAAAGGAATAGACCTGTCTATTATTAATAAATTCTTATATGCATTCAATTCTACCTAAATGTATATGTTGGTATAAGCTACAGAAGATAGTTCATTCAAATATCAATGAACTAATAAATTTTACTCATTTTACATATTTGCTGTTGTAATGAAAACATATGGCAATTGATGCCCACGGTCAATTCTCCAGCTGACCATAAAATAAAAAAATAGTGATATTCCATAGGGGAGTTATAAGCTTTATGTTTCAGAGATACAGAATTCAAATGCAATTAAGAGCTAATTTTATTCAAATTCTCCTCATCATTATGATTATATAGCAGTTAATTCTACCTTCTTTCATGAAAAAAAGAAGTATCTGAAGAATTCCATGTAAAGTATTGTCTCTTGATTCCTGGGGAATTTAAGCAAGAGTCATTAGTCTGATAGATGACATACAGTAGCTGATCATATTAAACTCAAATCCTCTTAAAGTTATGCTTTAATTATAAATTCAAACATTTTACCGTCTTTGTGACTGTAATGCATATTACTATCTTATCACTTCTTACCTATAGCAAAGTAGGAAAAGAAATGGTGCAGGGTACAAAATCCAAGAATGAAAAGATGAAAGAATTCCCGCAGTGTATAGAGAAGTGATGAGAAGGAGATGTCAGTAAAGCAATGAGGAAGTAGGAGAACCTGTGACTAAACTGAGGATTGAGAAGTTGCTGGAATCCTGTCAATTACACGTACAAATTTACAGCCACCTTTAAATTTCACCCCATAAGTCTGAGTAATCTTAGAAATTAGGTACAATATGGGGGGAATTATCTATATTCATTTTTTAGGTTGAACTCTTTCTCACTTTAATTCTTTTGGCCTGCATATTCCTGCAGCACTGACTGACATTTAAAGAGGAGAAAGAATAGAAAAAGGCGAAAAACGATCGAAGGTGAGGTAGAACGAGGTGAGTCTCGTTCATTGCTATGTGTAACTTATGCAAATTCAGTCTCATTTAGACATAAGTGAGTGGCAGTAGGATGGAGGATATCCAGTTATAAGGGGGCTTGTCTAACCTTGCAGCACCCAATACCTGACACACAACACAAAGTATCTCAGTAACACTAAAAAATGTTCAACAACCAAGATGGAGAAATAATAAGAAAAAGTTAGAGACCTTTGATGCTCATTAAACTTGCACCATTGATCTCTGCACTAGGGAGCCAAGCTAACTCTAATTATGTCTCAATACAATCATATACAATAGTTGAACCTCTTCTCCCCTATGATTGGATAAAAAGGAAGGTCAGGGATGTATTCCACAGTGACAGGTGCTCTTTATAATGATTTCTCATTCCACCGGCTACTCTCCTCATCCTTTAATTGTAGGGCTGAATTCTGACAGCTTTTGTTCAAAAGCTTCCCATCATCAAGTCATATCATATTTATATATGCACTATTTGGTATTTATATCATGTCCCACTCAGTTCTTACCAGGATTTTTGAAGGAATGTAACCTGATCCTTCTGTCTCAATGAACCAGGTCATTCTAGATTTTTATGTAGAACTACGATGTGGTTCCCAAAGGAACAACTTTAATACATATTGGCACAGGATTGCAAAGTTGTGGGTTTTTGGCTCTGAACTGGTGAAAGGGAATATAGCAATAGTTTGAGAGAAGTAGAATGGTTATATGAAAAATTAACCTCCCATTTTTTTCTCTGATCTATTTTTTAATGTCTTTTTTTGACCTTTGTCTTCTATGGAAAAACTTGCAAATGTGGGGTGGAAAGGGCTAGAAAACCATAAGAGAAATATGAAGAATTGCCTACTTACTCCCTTTTCCAATGACAATACCATGGATAACTTTGCCTATTAAATTTCCAAGTTTGAATATGCTGCGTTCCAAATTAGTGTTGCAACCTGTGTAGTGCCGTAAATTCAGAAGAGAGCAGATTTCAGAGGAAAGGTTGCAATTCCTCTTCCTTCTTCCTCCTTTCTCTGTTTAAAACTTACCTTTTGTGAGGTGCTGACTTGGTTCTTCAAGGCAAATAAGGAAGAAACTTGAAAATGCTGATAATTTGTCAAGGTTTTAATTTTGAATCAGCTCAGATAGAATTAAAAAGAGATGAGGAGGAAATCCTTTACTTTACCAAATTGTATTTTTTTTTCCTTATTAAAGCAATTCGGATCAGTTCTATCCTTTTGCTGTTAGGAGCTTACAGTAATCTGTATTTCGAAGGTATTAGCTAAGCTTGTAGAATCATGAAGCTTTCAACTTTACAATATTAAGCAGCAAATTCTAACATTTTTATAAGCCTGTATTTCAACTCTCATTTGTGAAGAATCATCTCCACATCTGATTTGGTCTAATTCAGAGGAGCAATATTTTTCCTGAGAACAGCTTTCAAAGAAGCAGTTATGGAAAGAGAGCCAATAGTGACTTACGGTTTCAAAAATCTTCTTTTCTTTAGCCAATCAATTTCTGACATGCACATTGTATCTATATTTTGTTATTTTTCCCTGGTTTCACAAACTCCTGCTGATGGAAAAATTTTGCCTTATCACTGCAAATAGTCCTGTTTTTGAAAACTGAGGAACTAAATCAGTGTAAATCAATTATTATACATAGAACACAGTTCATGTATCTGTGTTCCATTCACTTGGCTATCATTTATTTTAGGTTTGCTATTATAAGGGTACATTAAAAGAATTTATTGTTATGAATTGTTATTGTGCCTTCATATTTCAAATGCAGGCAGAAGTAAATTTGATCCACAGTTGGCAGAATACCTTTCAGGAAAGTTAAGATGCTACCAAAAATGTACTAGAAAAGGAGTTTTCCCAGGAAATTGTTTAAGTTCCCATCCCAAAAGGAGAGAAAATTCTCAGAAACTCTTACTATATAAACTCTGAAAAACATAAGAAGTCATTTGAAACAGAACAAGTTGGTTATCCAGTCCATTTTCCATTGATGGAAGGATATAATTTTGTCTTTGACCTTCAACATTTTACAAAAGAGCTTTTTCATCATTGTTTAACTATATTTCATAAATTAAGCTTTGAACTAAAAGGCTGTTTAATATGTCCAAAACAGAGTAAAATTTTCAAAGCAACCAGGTCAGTGTGGTTACGTTTCATTAGCACTTTCAAGAAACTTTCAGTTTCCTTCAAAACCTCCTAAAGCTTCAGCTTTTTCTGACAATGACAAGGTTTTCTTAGAAAACTAAACTAAATGAAATATTTGCTTCATGGGAGGGACACTCCTTCTTTCTTTTCTTTAAAAACAAATTCCCTATGCTGAGATAGAGATTTTGAGTTTTCACTTTTGTAAACTAAAAGTAAACATTCTTGCAGTAGCTTCAGTCCTGCTTAAATTATAGTGTGATTAACTGATATTTTACCTATCCTTATTATGAAGTTTGTCTCTGTATAGCACCACACAGAGAGAGCTCTTTCCTGTATTGTACACACACTGTATTTCAGGTGGCTAATCAGATTGTCCTCCATAATACCATTAGGCAATTTTGGGATCCCATAAGGACAGCCAGTCATTAAATAAAAACAACAACATCAAACACAACAATAACACAATATTTCAAAAACAAAATACTCTATGTAAATTGCTTTACATCTTTCTAGCAAGACATTAGAATCTTAAAGATTATAAAATGTAAGATATTTTGAGCTCAGCTGAAAGAATTGGGCTTAGAATAATAAGGTAATATAGGTTGGAAGGGACCTACGGAGTCCCATCTCCTGCTCAAAGCGGAACTAACTCCAAACACAAATCGGGTTACTTAAAGCTTTTTCTATTAATTTTACAGACATTTCTAAGAATGCCATCTCTCTGGGCAACCTGTTACAGTGCTTAACCACTCCAACTGTGAAAGCATTTTCCTTATATCCAGTGGGAATATTCTGTGTTGCAATTTGTAACTGTTTTCTCTGAATCTTTTGCTTAGCACCTCTGAGAATAGCTTGGATATCTCTTCCCTGGAACTATCCATCAGGCAGTGAAAGCAACAATTAGCACCCCTCCAAGCCTTTCTTGGGATAAGCAAACCCAGTTCCCTCAGACTCTCCTCACACTTCATATGTTTCAGTCCTCGAATGCTTGTTAAATATATGAGACCTTGTGAATCAGGAAAAGGGCAGAAATTGCAAGCTGAGCATTTTCATAAGTCAAGATCTATAAGTCAGACCTTTCCTTCTCCTGGGTTTTACAAGACAATCCTGCTAATAGATAGCTACTACTGATACAGTAGCTCAACCAGCATGTGGAAGATGTCCTTCCATATGTGGCAGTTCTCTTTAACTGCTACCACCAATATAGGCAAGCAGCTAAGAGACCTCAGCATGGTTCCTTTGTGTCTGTCTAGCAATCACAAATATATAGCGTTCATTGGAAGGGAATATAAACACCAAAGTATCATCCAGTTCCTTCATGACCTTCAAGCTGATGGACATCCTAACAACCTAGAGACCCAAGGATATATATCAGGAGCTGCATTGCCTATCTCCACCAATTCTCCTGGAATCACTTCCATAAACTTGCCAAAATCCTAATAATCCCTAGATTGCTGGGGATTACTAGTTTAGGCTAGTAATCTCCACTCATATCCAAAAATAAATGAACAAAATTCCAAACCAAGAATGATACCAAACCAATAGGAAATTGCATATATGCTTAGTGTCCTGCCTTCAAAAAAATACTTTCTGATGTTGAAAGAAAACATAGCATGTAAAGCTATCAGGCTCAATCCATATCAGCCTTTTTTCAGGCAATTCCATGCCTGAAAATAGGGAAAATACTCCATGACTTGCCACACAAAATTTTTTCCTCTGTGAGCTCAATTTATAAAAACCAAAATTGTTCTTAAATAATATTCAAATGTTTAAGGGAGTTCACCTGTAGATTTTAATTTTCCAGGCTCCAGGGATTCTGAATTCTGCAGAATGTATTGAATATGTGTTGTAGGAAGAACTATTAGACTCAACCCTTTGCTTGAGATCTTTAGAGAAGTGGTGGGTTATGCTGTTATGCTGCAGATTTCTCCCTCCACCTTGTTCCTTGTCCTCTCTTTCCTAGTTGTACTCACACTCCTGAAGAGACTTAGGCAAGTAAACATCATCACTTATCACAGAAAGCAAGCTTGGGGCCCTCCACATCTCCTCCCTCTTATTTACACATCAAGAGTTAGTAGTTCATAGTGACTGAGCTATGATCAAGGAAATTAAATTCATTAGTAAAACAGGAAACATTCCAGACTTGCACAGCACAGCTTGAGGTACTCAGCTGAGGAACTAATTAAAGACAGATAGCTGAGTGGGTAATGAATAAACACACATTGTGTGGGTAGAAATAGCTAGGACAAATATGTATACTCCCTGTTATATTTGATGGGAAACGAAATTATCCCATATCCTGAAATAAATTGAACAGTAAGAGCTTTCCTGCAGCTTTTAAGTGCAGACCATCCTTGAGAGTGGGATGGCAGGCAGCAGGATCAGCAAATGCAGCCCCTGCAATGGTGCTTTTGCAGCTCTCCAGCCCTCAGGCAGTGTCCTGCTGCCACAAGGGTCTGTGCTGCACACAGCTCTCATAGAGTAAAAGTAGGCCAAAGCCTGCTGAGTGCATCCTGCGTTCTCTGAACATAAGCATAGACCTCTTTGACCCTGGGAACAAGAGGCTTTGATTGATGTTTTCTTTATGCACCCCAGTCCCTTACCCACCACTCTGTGTGCCCCTTCCCTACTGATACTTCTGTGGGCAGTCATCAGTGTAGAACTCCTTGTACTCCATGTACTGGTGCCAGGGAGTACCCACTTAGGGTAAGCAAAGAGGTGACAGGAAATATCTTCCCATTAACATCAGGTAGCACTGCGGACCTTTAACTTCTCCATTTGAAGAGTATCAAAATGTTTCTGCAAGGAAAAGATGCAAATAGCAGGGATGCCTGTAGCTTTTTAAAGAGTTAATGCTATCTTTTTGTATCAGATTTGTAGACTGTGATATGCTGCACACCAACCATTTCCAGAGGCTGCTTTTTCACAGCAGTCTGTAAATGAGCAGAGAAAACATTTTTCATGACATAAAGTCAGTCAAAAGAGATATGAGCTTTGAAAACACAGATAGAGAGGAGCTCCTAGGGGAACTCAAATAACCATTTACTAGATGAAAAACAATATTAAGCTCAAGTTAAGTTTGCTAAAGCTTATCATCAAACTGAAAGTTCAATGCATAGTTTCGAAAGCATCAGTGTGATGATAAATCTTACCATCTTAGTCATTGGTGGTACAGATTACTAAACATTTCTATTATATCCAATCATCTATTAGAAGATGGTGTGGCTCGTATAGGAAATATAGCTTGCATATTCTTGATTTTCATGGATGAGGTCAGGAAGAAGGGGAGTCAGTTATATAGTTTAACATCTCTAAGTCTGTATTTCTGTGCTTACAGGTACTTAGACTTTCAATTTTCCTTGGAGTGCTAAGACCCCTGTGAAATTTATAAGGGACAGAGAGGCAGAAGGATCCAATCAGTAGAGTTCAGAGAGTTGGCTGCACTAATAACCATCTTCTTGGCTTACAGATACCATTGAGACCCTTGTAGCTACTATCTTTGACCTTTCTGGAAGCCTTCTATAGTGAATTCACCATCGCCATAGCTGCAGGCAGCTAAAGACACAAGATATTTTGTTATGCTGTTTGGCACTGGGATCTGTTCTAGTCCTTTCACCCAAGGCATTTATTCCAGAATATCTAGGATCCTGAGTTGGCAAAGGTTAAACAGAGCTGAAGTAGCATTATGGAGACATCCTGTGCTTTGTTTGGTTCCATGAAATGGAGGAAATCTATCACATTGTCAGAAGGGGTGATATAAATAACTTGAAAATTGAGCATGTGTGCTTCTGGTGGCTTGTGTTCTGGGTTATTTTGTTTCATTTAATATTTTTGAACAGCATATGGAAACAAAGCCCTGATGTTTGTCTGCTGCGGGCAACTAAGGCGTTGTCTTACTCCTTGTACCTCTGCATTTATGAAGTCATATGTAGCCCCAATATTCAGCATTAAGCTGATCTGGATAGCAGTAAATAGAAGTGATTTCAGACTCCCTTAGACAGATTAAGTTTACCAGGTGTAAATTTAGAATTGATGTTGTTGTATATATTGCTTGAGGTGTTTTTGTGGTTTTAACCCTTTGATTATATTGCTTCCTGCAGCTGCTTCTTCAATTTATAGAAAAGATGCACTCCAGCAAAATTAGTTCTTGCAGAGAATACCTGATATTTCCATGAAGCATTTTTCCTATTTTAAAAAATAAGTGAAGTGCCTTTTGCATTACTCATATTTATAGAATTTTAAGTCTTCTTCTATTCCAAAAACAATTTGAAGAAATCTTTGTCCACAAGAATATTTGATTCAAATCAAATGGACACAGTAGCAACAAGAACTGCTGCGAGCTGTGACGTCTGATGAATTAGTAATTCCTGAACTACTGCTTTGCAATCTTTTTAAGTAGTTAAAATAGCATACTGGAAATAGGAATAGTATATAGAAAACAATGTAACTGTCATTAAAAGATCAACATTTACTGACAGTTGACTATGCCAGGATTTTGCATTTGCAACACTAAAGGGCTACCACACTTCTCTCAGGCTCAGTGGCATCCTTGTTGTCAGGGTCCACAGTGAGAATACTCCCTGTCCAAAATACTCCAATCACGATACATTTGAAATAGAGAATGCAGGAAAAAAAAACTTTACAAGCACACCATGGGAAAATACTAGGCCTTACGGGAAGGATATTCTCTTTTAAAATTTAACATTCATATTTCATATTTTTGTCTTCACTGATTTTCATTTTTTTCACACCCTTTACTTCTTAGGCCTCAGAGTTGTGGGGTTTTAGGGAACTTGTTTGTTTGTTGGGGATTTTCTATTTTCTATATTCTGAATTAATTTTCCTGTCTCCTTCTCCCAGAGTTAGTATCTCCCAGAGTTACTCATACACAGCTGGAAGCAGAGCGAGGTCAGAAAGAGAACAGCTTCATGTGGTTCAAAAGCATAGTTCGTACCACTGTGCCAGAGCTTGTCCTGTTCTCAGCTTCTCCCATACAGTGAGGAGTCACCTTCAGAACTCTCATGTTTTCAGCAGAAGAGACAAAGTCTGGCCATACCATTTCCTCATCAAATTGACTTTCAGTTCATCAGGCATCAGAGATGAGCTGTCTGGGTACAGCTGTGTTAGCCTTGCTGTGCACAGAACTTTTGGAATCAAAATCCCTTTCTTCCAGTGCTGATGCTTAACAATATATTTGAAATTAAAATTTATACTAAAACTGGTTGGAATTCAAATTTTAAGTGGAAATGAAAATCATTCAATGCCATGCTGCTACTTTGCTCTTGTTTAGGATTGCTGAATACATAGAAAAAAATTAGAAGAATGTAATTTTTCTACTTTTATTTTAATGTGGAAAAAATTCAAATGCTAAAAGAAATGCTCTTTCTACTCTAAAAATGTTTCCAGGGTAGTATATGAATTTCATCATACATTGTATAAAGTGTAGATTAATAAGTATTTATATTTTTTCCATACACAAAATATCCCTGAAACATACCAGTCTCAAGTTCAATATGAATTGCAAGATAGAAATATACAGTATATTCACCATAACACATCCCATGAGATTTCCAGACTGTTAGCAATATAATAGCTGTAGTTTTCTATTTTTAATTTGTAGTTTTGATCCCAAGGTACTCTGAAGATATTTTTTAAAACACAAACAATTTTACTTGCTGCTGACAGTGCTGTAGGATACAGTATTCAACAGCATATAAAAAGCTTACAGCCACATGAGTATCATGAACTTACTAGAAACATTTAGGAAGTTAAGTTGCAATTGCACAAATTTTAGCTTTACAACAGATGAACACTACTCTTTCTGGAAACACCTTGTAATTTTCAGTCACCCTTAGCAAAGGTAAGTGCAAAAATACTGCTTCGCAAATTATTAATTTGGCATAGGAACTCCTTGTCACAGGACACTAGAGATACTAGTCTTTTACACCATTCTTAAAGGGATTGACAAATTGAAGGAGGAAAACAACACACAGAGTTATTAAATATATTGACATTTTTATATCATAAAGTGTTTGAAGTACAGGCCTCTGAGAGTTCAGGAAATCTTGATAGGGAGTATTACTGTCTACTTGCCCTGACATTGTACTCTTCCCTAGACATTCACCACTGTCCTGGCCAGAAGAAAGATGGAGGGACGTTTAGTATGACATGATGCAGCTATTCTTATCTTCTTAATTTTTACTTCTAAACTCTTACAGGAAAGGTCAGTCCAGACTGGGTACCTCAAAGGTAATGATATTGGAACCAGTGCAGCAGAGCAATTAATGGCCATTTTCAATATTAAGCAAATGCTTAAATGCCATAGTCTAAAATAAAATGTCATGATTTAGTGAAGTGATAGTAATAATATTATTCTAATTATTTTTTAGAAAATTACCAGCACTATATATATAAAATAAAAATATAGTCCTTGTCATGTGTGCCAATAACTTTTCTTTGGCTCATTTAATGATACTCCCAATAGATGGAAAAGTAGAATCTTTATAAAGGAGGAGTATTTTTTTACATAGCTCCCAGAGAATTTATATATTCAGTTCATATTAGTTCTGTGACATGAGGTAGCTCGTGATGCTCACTGATATTTTATCTTGGAACAAGAAAATAAATCAATCTCTGTGTCAGTTTTTAGCGGCCTATCAGAAGTAGAGCAATAGCTTAAATGAACAATTTAATTAGTCCTCTCACTATGAATATTTGATCTAAATTAAGTACCAGGCTACCTTTCCCTGCTGTTCCTGCTGACAAAGCTAATTTTCTTTTTCAATTCAAACTCAGTGACAGACAGCTGCATTACTCCTAGACAAGGAAAAGCCCACTTTTTATTAATGTAGTTTAAAACATTTTTACTTTGAAACACCATAAGACAATATGTAAAGGTGATTTGATGATGGATAACAGCATTGAACTATTCACTTTCAATGAAAATGGATAACATTCAAGGAAATAAATGTATTTAAAATGTATTTAAAACATATTTTGCTTATGCTAATTCCCCTCTAAGAAGATTGCATACCTGAAGAGGGAGCTTTATGCACACGCAGCCACCATTGTTTGCTCTGATGTTCCTACTGGGAAGTTCAAGGATTTTTTTCTTCTTCTAGGGGTGAAGCAAATTACTAAATGGCCAGTGAAATCTGTTGGTTGAGTCAGATAATGACCAGAAACTCCATGATCCTAGAATAATTCTTTTTTTAATGATAAGAATAATAATTGAAATTCAACTTTTTAATATTGCTTAACAATTTGTGGATACTGCAAATGTTATCATCCCCTGGGAGAGTGTGGCAGTGCTATCTCAGCTCATTGTATTCTAAGCAAAATAAATAGATGCCCTACTCAATTATTATGCTGCACAAAAGCTTATAATTGGTTGTAGGATGTAGCTTCCTCAATTGCCTCCTCACTGCAACTGTGGTGTGAAAGCAAGGCCAGATCTAGGAAGATTTGCTGTACCTATTTTCCACTGAACACAATGTATGAACATAAGTGTAGATTTTTATATTAACTGGGTCATGTTGGTTCTTTGTGCAACAGCATGTGGTATCATGATATAACCCATGTACAGACTGACTCTGCAATTGAAGGAGAGTCTGTTGCTTGGCTCCTGTAATTTTTCATGGAGAAAGTTTGTATGTTTACAACAGCCATTGCAAAAGGAGAACTCTGAAGTGTACTGTTACATGTCATCATATAGGTATACTTTGCGTTTCTGTCACCATCATCATAACATATGAGATGTTATCTACTTGCACAGTCAGTCACTAAATTTTATACATCTCTTTGGTGACGTGTAGTTAAGTTTAAACATTATTTTCTTTTGTACTATAATGGTGTGGAGGTTTCTTTCCTCTTTTCTTTCTGTCTTTAAGTGCTCACTGATAAAATAACCAGCACACGACTGTCCAGTAGAGAAGCTTCTGCCCACTGACACTGTAGAATACATGTCCTGGTTTCAAAAACTGAGAGTAGATAATAGAGGCAATGTAAGGATGCTAAGAATTAACGAATACTCATACTCAAAGAACAGACGTGCAATGTTTTCTGATGATTTAGGGATTCTGGGATCTGTTTAAGGACATGCCCTGGCTAAGGAGAAGGGATTCCTGTCTGCAGTATCCAACTAGTTGTTTTACATGCTGCCCCAACAATTCCTCATCAAAGCCTTTGGGTTAACTAGTGACAGTAGCACCTAAATGGGTTGAATCAAAACCTCCTAGATACCGAGGCTTGGGGAATTTGCACTTTGTTTTTCTCATGTTAATACTAAACTAGGAGTAATCAGATAATGAAATTTAAAATTGGAACTTGGAATACAGGTTTAATCTCAATAGATCAAAATACAGACTGTGAAGCTGCTGTTATTAAGGCTGTTAAAATGTTTAAATGTTATTTCTTTTGGGCATATGCTTAACTACCACCCTCAGCAATAAAAAATTTGATATTGTTGTCATCATAATTTAAATCCATACATTGCAAAGAATGACCACAAATTCTAATTGTAATTCTATGTGTGAAATCTTATCATTCCCCATAATGAAAGAAAATAGCAGCACCTTTCTCATCAAACACTTCTGGGAAAAAACAGTTCAGGAAAATACAGAAAGTTGTTTATGCTAGTTTATGAATATCAAATATAATTGGGTACTCATTTAACATATTGCAAAGAACTTTGTAGGTAGGAAGTGATATATTTGTTGCAGGCTCAGACGTGCAGAAAAGAAATAGATCATTTGGCATTTGGTTTTGGCCACCTGGAGAAAGCAAGCCTGATAATTTCTTTGAGCATCCCCACTGCTCTCTTCTCATTTCACCAAAGTATAGCTTTCCTATAGTTTTCAGAGAACTAAAAATCCCTGGAAGCCTTGCTGTTTTCAGATATGAGGAGAGTATCTAAAGACTGTCAAGTGGAGAGTTCAAAATAAAAGCCACTATATCATAAGAAAGTGTTTGTAGTATATACAGAAAAACTGTAAACAAAATTAGTAAATGGTATTCCCTAAAGAAAATGCAAGAAAATGGGTTCAGGCCCTGGTACACTTAAAAAAAAAACAACCCCACGCTGGTAAGAAACTGAACAATTCTATCTATTCAGCTCTGTGCTACCAGGAATACTTTGAGGCTCTGTTCCTGTGTTCAAACTGTCTCTCCTTCCCTCACCTTCCCACTGAAGGAGAATATTGGCATCAGAATCACAAACACATTTGAAAGTATTGTATAGTAGACTTATTTTGGGTAATAATGGTTTGCATCTTTTTAGTGAGCATGTTAGTTTGTTATGATTTCCAGACTCAAGAATTACCCATTAATACCAGTTAGACACAAAGGTCATAGGCTGCCTAACCAAACTCTTGGAAATAGACAGGAAAGGAGGAGAGTCATTGTTGTTTTCAAACATGGTTTGAAAACTCTTTGCCAGTGGTTTAACCCTCAGCTGTAAGAGCCACACAAAAAAGTTAGAAAATGAAGGGAGGGAAAGAGCAGTAGGCAGAACACAGGCTTCCTCCTCCCGGCATTTCTCTTAGATGTGTGTGTTTAAAAAATACTGTAAGAGTTTTACATCAAAGCACAAATCCATGTTCTGGGCCCATCCTTATCCAAAATTAACTAGGCTTAATTACAGACTTATATGATGATTTTTTTTTCCTGAAACCTTGATAATTGCAGTGGACCAAACCCTTAATATTAAATCTGATTTTAAAGGCAACACAAACTGTACCTTCTAATGTTGTCCTAAAGCATTTGTTCACTGCTGATATAACTATCACAATGCCTAATACCAAATAAATACCAACTCCACAGCTTTAGCAACAAACATTTCTAAATGAAGACCCCCTTCCCTCCAAAAGTGTGAGCTGGTTTTCATTTGCTGGACTCTTCTCAGGATCACAGCTTCAGATCACACTGCTGCAAAGTGCTCAGTTATTTAATGAGGCTCAAATTTACAGCTTGAAGCGTATAATTTAGTTCTGCATGCAGCTCAAAGCTTTTTTGGCAAAGCATTAGAGAGTCATATATTTCAACAGCTATAGCTTTTCTTATTCTAGAGAACATTTAAAATTGCATATATGGTAATATCATAAATTCAATTTCAAGTTAAGTGTTACAGTAAACTGATTGAGAATAAATATACAGTGATGGCCACTCAGCATCTTCAGAATCCACCACATTTAATTTTTCATGTAAATTTTTTGCTCTCTAGCAAGCTTGAAGGATTTGTTTGTACTGAGAAGTGTAACGAGGGAAGACATTGTCTATCTCTCTTGTGGAGCAACCTAATGGGTAGTCTACAATACCCTTACCAACATAAATAGTGCAGAGTTGCGATCCACTGGTTGATCCATACATTGTATGTTCAGATCTGCTCCTATCAACTCTGCCTCTAAAATATTCTTGGATAAAAATGTGGATATATTTCAGGCTAAAGTTGTGCCACTGATATGCCTTCTGCTTCTCACTGCTGTGAAAATTTATAATTTTCAGAGCATTTTGGGGTTATCATTCCAGGAGAACAGCTAGAAATGTTTGGCCTAAATTTTGGGTTTCTTTGCTTGCGAACACAAGTAGCTTTCTAGAACTCTACAGTATATTTTGTATGTTTTTCCTTTTTACACTATGTCCATTGCAGATCTTCTGCACTTTTGGGATGCCCCATCTTCATCTTCTGTCTTTTCTTTCCACTGCTGGCAGTACCAGTTTTCATTTCTAAATCACACTAGCATGTGTAACACTTGCTGCATAGGACCCAAAATACTTGTGTACTGGCAAAGCACTAAGAATGAGACGATTGCAAGCAGGTAAAGTAAAATGTCAACTAAATCAATTAAAATGTTGTTGATTTTTTTTAATAACAGTAAAAGTATAATTGGAAAGCAGTGAAAATGCACCAGTGCTAAGTATTACCTGAATGTCTATGTTCTTCCTTACTCCTTTGATGCAAAGGAAAGATACTTTTATTTCTCAAGTTTGGATTTGAGCTGGGAAAGAAACCCATGCTTTTTTTGACCCTTATGTACTTCAGCTGAACACATTTGATATTGAAATTCTCAAGAAAATAAACTCCATACTGCTATTTCATAAAGTCATTTTTCAGGGGAGCAGAGGGGAAAGCACTTTGAATTTTTGCTCAAACATTATTCAAATGGGGCAAGTCCAAATTACATTCTAATGCAACTTGTAAGTCACATAAACTGCAACACTTCCAAGGAGTAAATGCCTGTGAACATTATGCAGCTGAAGTAGAGTAAGAGTGAAAATAACAAAATTACGTATATAATCCCAAAACATTCTGCATTTCATATGGTGTTCATGTAAGGTGGAATGCAAGTAAGTTTTGATATATACTACTCTAAAATGTCAAGTGAATATTTGGGCAATATAAAACTAGACCAAATCCACATTTCAGGGCTAGCTAGGTAAATCCTAGCCTTATACTCAGAACTATGATTTTGTTAACTTTTCTCAGTATAGGGAACTCACATTTTCTTCTCATAATAGGATCTTAGTTTTGGGCCATGACTGGAGGGAAAGGCCGTAGGACAGAAGTATTAGAAGATGTTAGATCTGCACTTCTTCCCTGCTGCTCTCTCTGAAGCCTGCAAATGAGCCTGGCAGAAGCGGAATTGAAGATTTAGCTGGAGTTTTGGAGGAGCTTCATAGGGAGATGTGAGCAGCAGTCCCTGGAGCTCCTTTAATTTATGATACTGCATGCACAAACCCATCTATCAGCCCAGTATTCAGAAGACAGAAGAGGATATTCAAACCTGCTTGCCATACCTATCCTGCTCACCACAGTGCACATCTCAGAATCGCAACAACTTTATTTGTTCTTTGCTGAAATACTGCAATATTTTTGCTTTCATTTTCACTATGTGATTATAAATAGGAGTAAGTAAATAATAACCAAGAACTCTAGGAATTTTGTTTTACAGGATTAGTCTACTGAAGAAATTGCTAGCCATAGTTCATCACTTGCTGCACTGCATTTCATTTAAAATTTTTATCATTTTATCATATATTCTTTGGAGGGGATTTGGGCGACACAGGGGGATTTGTACAGTCTTTTTGTAGTAGATAGGGTAGTAGATAGGAAAAGTTAATTTAGTGGTTTCTACAGCCTTTCTGAGTGTTCTTTTTCAATTATTTTTGGATGCTAATGGTGAACTCTGAGCAAAGCAATCATGTAAGCTATTTCCAAATTTGTGAAAGTATATATTTAATGCCATTTATTAATTTATGCTACGTAGATGAAGCAGCAGCTGTAGTAATGACATTCTAATTGGTGTTCACAGCATTAAGCAGCATATTAGCCATAGGTTTACAGTTTCTTTGTGTGCAGTATTTGCTGATGACAGTTTCACAACAGCAAGGACAAATATACCTTATTACAGTTTCAATGTATAGGAAATATTAAATTCCGTTTGGGATAGCCACCAGCTTTAGAAAAAGCTGCTAGAAGTTCACAGAGGGCAAAGATCTGGTTTTGTGTAACAATGCAGTATCTAGAGCTGCAAAATGAAAGTGTGCTCTCTATGTTTGTTTCTACATACACATGACATAAACACTTTTAATCTGGCATTCAGTTTAGCACATTGCTGTATTGCAGCTACAGGTATTTATAATATGTCATGGGGTTGTGGGTTTTTTAAAGTAGTTCCTTTCACTGCCTTCTAGTTTCTGAGTATGACTCTCATGTTTTTTTAAAAAAGTTTCCAATGCAGCTATTAAAGCTAGGACCATTTTCTTTTTTTTTTTTTTTAATTTGGGGGTTGGGAGTTTTTGGTTTTGTTTTGGGTTTGGTTTTTTTGAGCTGAGGGGGTGAGGAGGACAGTTGAGGGAATTTCTACATATTTCTGTAGAAGTACCTTCAGGAACTGACTTTTTTACACAGTCAAAAGACTAATGATAAGATACCCAGAGCTGGAAACAGTAAAAGTTTAGTCGTTCTGCACAAGGAAACTAAAACTGATAGTCTCATTCAAACGAGGCAGAAATAATCACACATTTGTCAGAAGTTCTCTTCCCTAGTTATTGTGCAGCAGGACTACATGCACATCACTTCAGACAATAAAGGGTTTCAGCCTGCACTGATTAGACTGAATATTACAACTTATATCTACCAGAGGGCAAGAGATTGACAGCAAAAGAATGCCTTTAAATACACTTATTTGTGAAGCACATGCATTCCTTTTCTCATGCTTGATCTCAGGAGACTGATAGAAATGATTTTTCTACTCTCCTCATCTTTTTACCACTCATTTTCATCCATTCTGTTTCTTTCTCTGTTTGAAGAAAAAGTTTCCAGTACAGGTTCATTAATACAGCTGTCCTGGTGTCCCTTGGCGCTGTGCCTTAGACTGCACTTTCCAGGTTTAAGCATGGTTCCTGCATACTGATCTCCTGGCTACAGTGAAGCAGGCATTGATTCAAGCCAGCTCACGCTTGCATCGCCTTGTCTCCCTTTCATCCATTTCTGAGCAGTGGCACTGAGCTCCTTGCAGCAGAAAGTCAGAAAGGAAGGGAATGAAAATGAGATTTTAGAAACCTGTAAGGCTTGGCCAGTATTTTTCAGAGGGCATGACAAACCTTTCTCATTAGGCATGTGATCAAAATGGAGCCTGACAGCTTTCTTGGAGAATTAATAGGAGTTTCAGCATTGTATGCTGAGTTTGGTCATGAATCATGAATGTGGCCAGATCCTTTGTCCAAATTATGTTTAGTAATGTGAGTCAAGTAAATACAGGACTGCTCTCTGCATTTGTCACTGGAATTTTTCTGTGTTACCGAGATAGAAAAAAAGAGCTCAAAGCAGGACTTCGGTTTTTCTTGCTTCCTCTTTCTCTCAGAGAGAAAAGATTTTTCTACCTAGAAACAATACTGGGCTGAAAACTGATTATATAGGGATGTCATCTTTCACACAGGAGATTTGCTTGCTCAGGACCACCTGCTAATGTGAACTTTGGGAAGCTGTCTGCTCTCTTTTCTGCTGGCTGGTTCCAAGAGCACCTATACTCCAGTGAGGCTAAGAGCTGGGCACTTTACCGACTCATCAATCATGGACAGGCTGCTGACTAATTTCCATTATAGTGTCCATCTGTGTGCCCCATTCTGTGGGGACAAAAAGCCACTCTGTAATTATGGATAGGCCCTTAATTATACCCAAGCAACTTCATGAATAGAAATAGGGACACACAGATCAAACTTTGATAAGTATTTAGCCAGTCATAGGCTTCACAGGTGGTTATGGAGTTTGAGCCGGAGAGAAATAAGTCACCTACATTTCCCTGGGCCACCATGTAGGACTGGTAAGAAGAGAAAGGAAAGGATTTGTGTTTCAGTTAACAAAATAAACACCCAATTTTGATAGTCAGTGTTGAGTTGATATGTATAGTCATGGGGTAAATTAAACCCCTGAAGAATCCTATGGAAACAATGTATGAAATTATTTTGAGAAATTGAAAGACTAATGGCATATAGATACCAGAACATCTGCAATTTCCACACTGTTTTCTCTCCTCGTGTCCTTTTAACTAAATGTCCTGGGGAACTGCAGGTCTCAAACCCTTGTATGATCATGTGATCTAAAGTCTTTATTGCGATTTAAGTAAAAAAGTGTTCAACATACATAATCTTCATCTCCCAGAGGAACTGTAAAATATTTTTTCCCTTGGGGTGCAAACTGTTGTAGGTTAATGGAATGAATCTGAATTAGGGGAGGTTTCAGTTCAATATGAGGAAAAAGCTTTTCATCCAGAAGGTGGTTGAGTACTGGAACAGTCTCTCCAGTGAAGTGGTCACTCACCAAGCCTGTCTGAGTTTAAGAAGCATTTAGACAATGCTCTCAGGCACATGGTGTGATTCTTGGGGTGTCCTGTGCAGGGCAAGAAGTTGGGTTTGATGAACCTGATGGGTCTCTTTGAACTCAGCATATTTTATGATTCTAGGTTGCTAAAGGCCAAACTGCAGCTGCCTAAAATCATAGTTAATGTGTAGGAATCACAGAGGAGCCATATATTTCAGCAATGTCCCTCAAGTTACCTTTAAAATTTGTGAGAGGAAGGTTAAAGTCAGACTGTGAGAAAGAAAATGTTCAAAGAGCTAAAGCATTGAGCCAACATTTCATTTGGAAGGATCTATCTTCAAAAAGAATGTCATAACAGGCTATATTTATTAATATAGCATTTGGGAGCTCTTGGGTCATGTAGCACGTGCTAGTGTTATTGCAAAAGAAGTTAATGCAATATTAGGCCGACAACTACTGATATAAGGTTACCTACACACATAGCCACATCCCAGAGTTGCAATATAAACAAGATTTAAAGTTATTTAGTAGGAGCAGTTGCTGGTATTGCAGTAGCACTCATAGATTTTAATAATTGCCACAAAACACACAGAAAAAATGATACAAAAGTGTTAGGACCCAAAGGCACAAGAAAAATATGGATTAAATAAGTGAACATGGTGATCTGTAACAGCTTGAATTGTGTCTTCTGATAGCTATCTCCTAGTCCTGCAGTCAAATTTACCCTGGAAAATCCAAACTGTAGTAATATTCCATGTGGGTGTAACCATCTGCTTGTGTGAGTTGGACTTGTAGCTAAGGGCATTATTTAGAGGATGGTTGTCTCTGTTACTAATAACACTTAATGTTACAACATCAGCTTTCAAAATGTAATCCATTTTCCACCATCCATCATTTATTTATGCTTTGATTTCATTCTCTATGAGTAATATACAGGATCTCTCTTTGCTGGCAGTTCTACTTTCAGATTTCAGATACTACTACAGGACATTTTAAAAACTATAATTGCAATAATTACAATGTCATGAAAAGACTATGTTCTCATGAAGTTTCAAAAGAAAAATAATAATGAGGTGCTTGCTTTTTTTTCATTTAATTCATGTCTGATCCCTCCACTTCTTACACAGTATCTGTTGAGGATGACTGTTGAGAATGTCAGTTGCTTTACATTATTTTTCTAGAAATATAAACATAATCTAATAGCATGAAACTCTTCTTTTTGGTTACAGGCAGGTTACATAAGCAGGCTTGAAAGAAACCAAAGAGTGCACAACCTTGCCTTTTTCCATAAGAAACTAGTCTTATTAATGATTTCCAGGATAGTGCTTTCAAGAAACAACGGAGAACATGATCACTGTATGGTATAGATGGCGTATTACCTGCAAATTTGAATAATATGTCTCCAGACAATTCAGCGGCACCTGTGACACTAAAAACATCTATTTATATTCCACACTTCATGTTTTTGGCAGCTTGAGGGGATACATGTTCCATCATTCTGACACAGTGAAAGAGAGCTCAATGTGACTCAGTCGAACAATGAGCATTAGCTGCTGGGATTAAAGTTTTTTGCTAAACCATCATCTACCATCTATTTAAAACTAATAATATAAAGACAGTTTGCTAATTACCTAAATTAAACAGGTTATCTGAATACCTGTAATTCTTCATGACCAAACAAAAATGCATTATTTCAACTAACATGTTCATGTCTGTTCAGAGATGCCAGGTATTATTCATGTTGAACTGAATCAACAACCCTGTCTGAGCATTTAGCACTCCCATTAAAAGCTTGTTGTGTTAGTCTGTGCTTACAGCCTAGAAAGACAATTGTGTCTCAGGCTACATAAAAAGAAACATGGCCAGCAGGTCATGGGAGGCAATTCTGCCCCTCCACTCTGCTCTTCTGAGACCCCACCTGAAGTACTGCATCCAGCTCTGGGAACCCCAGCACAAAGACGACATGGACCTATTGGAGTGGGTCTAGAGAAGGACCATGGAAATTGGTTGGAGGACTGGAACACCTCCCCTCTGAAGGCAGGTTGAGAGAGTTGGGATTGTTCAGCCTGGAGAAGGCTTTAGGGAGACCTCATCGCATCCTTAAAATATATTAAGGGGCCTTATAAGAAAGGAGGGAGAATTTTTACCAAGGCTTGTAGTAATAGGATAAGGGGCAAGAGTTTTAAACTGAAAGAGAGTAGATTTAGGTGGGACATAAGGAAAAACTTCTTTTCTGTGAGGGTGGTGAAACACTGGAACAAATTGCCCAGAGAAGTTTTGGATCCCTGGAAGTGTTCAAGGCTCAGTTGTTCTGAGCAACCTGGTCTAGTGAAAGGTGTCCCTGCTCATGGCAAAGGGTTGGAACTACATGAACTTTAAGGTCCCTTCCAACCCAAACCATACTAGAATTCTAGGAAGTCCACACTATTGCATTACAGTACACAAGTTCAATATCGCAATCTTACTTATTTACAATATTCAGTAAAAGAATCTCAGAAACATCACAGCATGTCATGATGAAAGGGAAGTGGTGGAGCCACCATCCCTGGAAGTGTTCAAAAACAAGGGGACCTGGCACTTCGCGATACAGTTTAGTGAGCATTGTAATATTAAGTCAGAGGATAGACTCGATGATCTTGGAGGTCTTTTCCAACTATATTGATTCTATGATTTTATGAAAAAGGGGAGTCATTGGAAGCTCAGATGGATACGCTTGCACACTCACAGAGTTTAGTATATATTTGTACAAGCCATTGATTTTATTGGGGACTGCACTGATCCTCTCTAATCAGCCAGGGCATCAGCATAGGACAGTGAAGCTATCAGGCTCAGACCACGTTTCTGTTGGGCAGTCCCATCAAACAATAGGCACAAGTGCTTGGTGTTGCTTCAGCCTGTTCACCTCTGTTCTCTGGGGACAGCTGGTACTAGCCTGAAGTGTCAGAAGCTGACCGCATCTTTAGCTGTCTCCTCTTTAATTTAGAGAGGAAGGTATGTCCTCATATAAAAGCGTTCTTCCTTTTTGTCATCTTAATTAGCAATACCATAATTCCATTCTGAATATATGTATTTTTGGGAGGCCACTTAACCTGTATTACTCCTCTTTTTTTCCTCCCTCTTTTTAAAAAATAGCACCATGCAAATACACATCTTAGAGGAAAAAAATGCATCACAAATTGCAAAAATGTAGACTGTTCTTATTAAGGACAAAAAGATAATGCAGTCAGATTTCATTATGCATATGTTATAAGAGTAGTTGCCTTTTGCAGTTGCAAGGCATTCTATTTGCATGCTGGAGATATTCATGGAGACACAGCATATAACAAACTGTCTCTCAGCTCAAGAAAAACAGGCTGAAACCATTGCCACTATGTTAATATAGACAATAAAGAAGTAATTAAATGTCTTTAACTGCCTTTCTTTTAAATGTCTCTCACTCCAATTACTTTCCCCCTATTATTCATTTTTACCCTTATTGTAAATGTATCAATCTTGTAAATGTTCATGTTTGGTGTGCTCGCTTTTGATAACTGACTGGCTAGGGACAGTCTTTGGAAAAAAGTGAAGACTGTGCTCCCTGACTTTGTAAAGAGGTTGGGTAGATAGATTGTGAGGATCACAATGTTGAGAGCAAAAGGAAATGAAGCAATGAAAATAGGCTTAGGATTCAATATAGTCTGGAAAATAACATCAGGAAAATAGGTGGTCAGGGAAAAATCAGCAATCTGAGCTGGAAATTACTCTGTCCAGTGTGGTAAAACCCACTATTAAGATGATGGTCAGTTCCTGAAAAGGCTGATATGAAACACATTCCTCTCCTATCAGCTTCAAAGTTTGTGTAAGCTGTTCATCCTCCCTCCCTCCTTTCCTCATTCCCTTCCCCCAGCTCAGATATTGATGCCCCCTTTTTGCCAGTGCATGTACAGGGACGGGAGTAGGGGTGTTTCCTGCGAGTCCATCATTCCCTGTCCCACTATTGCTTTCCTGGCTGCACTCCCAGAACTGGCTAATGATCACAGGCAACATATGGTCTGTGAACAAGAGGTTTCTTGTTTTTAAAAACAAAGATCAGGTACTGGAAAAGAGAGCTTGAAAGCAATGTGTAAATGATAGGAAATCAATCAAGGCAGGACATGATATGAAGCTGGTGAACCAGACACACCAGGAGAGATTTTGAGGAACAGATAATACAGTCTGCAGCTGGAAGCTTGCTGCTGGGAGGGAAAGAATGCGACAGGAGAGTAGCTAAATAGCCATATAGCTCCCGTATTGGTACCCTGCACTCACCAGGATCTGCACATATCCTTGGGAGTGCACCAACTTTCGAAAAGAGTCCTGTGTCCTGCTCCATGGCTCACATCCACAGCACTACTTGAATAATTCATTCCTGTTTAAGAGTATCCTGTTTTATCCATCCAAATTGGTAGCAATTCATGGGCTGTTATCTAGCGTGAGCAGTGGGCAGAGCTCTGATTTGGAGTATTGCACTGAAATGAAAAAAATCTGAAGTGCTTACATACGAATTTAGTGTTGCAATCTCTCTAAGTACTTTTCTGGTCTGAGAGAGAATTCTGTGCCACCTAGACTGACACTGACTTGATCCAAAAACTGAAGATGTTTTGAATAAGAGCCAAGATAATTACAGGGGAGATTTCTTTTGTTAAAAATCAAAGATTGGGAACATAACCTATTCTCAAAATAGGTGTAGAGTTTCCTGTAACTGACATTTCACTCTGGCAATCCTGAATCAAAAAATAACAGCAAAATTAGAGTAGCCATTGAGAAAAACGCTTACTTAACTGAAACAGTTTTAAGTATTACACAGGGCCATAGGTGTTCACCACTGTGATATGTATATTACAACGCAGTATTTTTCTCCATATATTTTTTTGCACCAGTTTGGTCTCCACATATTCAAATACCATCAGCTTCCAGTGGACAACATCACAATGCTCGGTTGCAGATAAAGAATAATATATGAATGGAAAACATTTACTATAACCCTATAGGGAAAATACGGATAATGTAGACTTTCTTGTTCAATTTACAATGTAGAGGAATATTTTTGTCTTGTGCTTGTAAATTCATGTGAATGTTTATTTCTGTAGATTGTGGCTTTCTTTCACCCTGAAAGCTCTCTAAACATCTATCCATATATTTATTCTTCCCTTTCATTACAATGAAATGAGTTGGCTTTCTAATTCCCTAATTTAAGCATTATTTGAATGGTGCAGATGATTTCTATGGTACTTATAAGACAGTAAATGTGTGCTGATTTTGCTCATAATAAACAATGCACAGTGGGGCTGCTCTTCTCACATTAGGGATGGTCAGAACTGCAGACTACAAGGTTGTAGGTATTAATAATGCCTTTTGTGTACTAATCCAAAGTGCTGTCTTTCCCAATTTTGATCATTATGGATATTTGGTTAGAATTAGCAGAATTGTATTTCTAGTGGGAAACTGCTAATCCTTGTCTCAGTGCTGTTAAAATTCAGAAAGTTTTCTGCAAACAAAAGAAATATCCTTCTGTACCCTGAAGCCATTTTGTGTGAGAAAACTAGTAATAGAAACAAACTCCTCCTGCCATTGCAAACCAGACTGCACATTTAGGAAGATATAATTTTCAGAAGTTTTATGGATCTGTGGATTGTTAAGATGTCTCCATACATCTCTCTCTGAGGTGCAAAATTTTTGCTTCTTTGTTTTTTCAATACAATTTTCATCTGAATTCAGCATGTTAATACAAAACAAAACATAACAAAAACTCAATAAGTTTACTGGAGTTGAAATCCAGGAAAACCAGACTACTAAACCCATATTTCAGAAGTATTTTCCACCACTTAATTAAGTGTTATTGAATTGACTACTTCTGTAAATATCTAAGAATATGAATTAGGAAACCATATTCAGGCTTGTGGGTTTGACAACTTTTTTCTTGATCTCCTGTTCAGAGAGAACCTGGTATAGTACCCACCTTTGAAGATGATGAATACACTAGGTGTGTTAGAAAACATGTATGAAAAATTGCTATTAGAGAGTCTGAGTGACTATTTATTTTAATTTATTACAAAATTCTTTTCTATTCAGAGAAATCTTTTCAAGCAGGCCCTATCAATTTTAAATCATTGATGGATAATGATGAAAATATCAGACATTTGATTTGTACCTTTCTTGCTCCTGCTTTTTTGGTGTTTGTTGCATATGTATGTATTTCCAGAATTGTGAAAGAAAGTTGTTTAGGGCATTCAAGATCAGCAGAAAAAGTGGCATGAACTGTCCTTTTCCACATCCCTCAGTCTCTCTGGGATATTTGGTGTCCTGTGTCCAGCATGACTAAGAAGGTGTGCAGATGAATGTCTTTCAATCAAAGGCTGGAGCTTTTCTCCCAGCAGTGGTTGCTATACCATATTTTTGCCTCTTGGGCAATATTGAAAAAGAATTCCACAGAACATGGAGACCACTAAAGAAATGTGAAAATTAATGAAACAGCGCAGAAAAGTCATGTAAACTATTGTTGTGATAAAAATGTAAGGACCGATTTTTATTCTATTTGTGGTTGGTATTAAGAAACTGAGCTTACACAAGCAATCTACTCCCATACTGCCTTAAGGCTGTATTTTATCTGCGGATGCTTCTTGTGGTCTGCACAGGCCTCTTGAGCTTTGGTCTTCCAGTTCATATTATCTGAGGAAATGCTATGTCAGGTATAATTTATCAGAGTGACTCTTGCTCCCATGTCAGACTGGCATGTGTAACCAGACTTGCACACCATGCACCAGGTGACATTGGAAAGAAATCCCCGCCATTCATACTATCTCATGCAGAGAGGTCCTCCAGACGGAATACTTCTGTTCTGCCAGTGGAGAAGCCCAGGAAGTAGAATATGAATCTGAGAGATGAAATCTGCCTGGAGCTCTTCCTTCTGCTCTGGGAAGGGAGCAGGCTGTCGGAGAATATGGCCTGCGGCTCCAGACAGCCTCTAGACAGCCTCTTTCCATTCCAGCTGTCTCCTATCTACCTGCCACAGACCCTGTTCTTCTTTTGCACAGTATTAGGTGATCATTTTGTCCTTGTTTATGAAACAAATCTGTGAGTTTTACAAAGCAAGCAGAAACACTCAATTTTGACTGGGTTTTGTGGTTATTGCGGGGCAGCAAGAACAAGCAAGCTTGTCAGGGATTGCAGCCAGTCTTTATTGCAGAGAAGTTACAATGTGATTTTAGACACAGCAGCTGGAAGCCACCAGGAAAGCAGAGTGAAAGAAAATACTGAAGGAAGACTGAGGAATGAGTCCTGAGTCCCAGCATTGACATGAGTCAGTGTGTCAGAGGCTGGGATGTGGACAGTCAGGGTGTATTACTGGCACAGCAAGAAGTGTCAGGAGGTGATGGCAGAGCAGCTATCACCCTGTGCTGTAGGTCAGACCCTCTGCCTTCGTTCGTTCAGTGCAACCTGTCGATTACAGTGCCGCACCAATTACCCACTGATGTCATGAGTGAAGTGCAGCTTTCCGATAATCTGTGTCTGGACAGTCACAAGAGACATCTCAGCAAGCTTTGAACTCACTGTGCCCAATTCTTCAGCTCCAAAGCCAGTGGCTAGTAGCTTTTAGGAATGCCTCTTGGCTTTAGAAGACTGGAAGGCAGCTGCTGCCTGACCGACAACACCAGGTAATGCAGGATTTCATTTCTAAAGTGCAAAGATAAACAGATAAGCAGTTCTCCAAAGGGCCACAGGGGCTCAGGGAGAATGGAAACACACTGCAGAGGAAGATGAGGCTGTACTGCAGCCAATGTCACATGAGCACAGGGAGAACTGCTCCAAAGAAAGCAGTGGGGAGACAAGGCTGAGCCTCCTTGAGAAGCCACCTGGTTTTTCCTTGCTGCCCACCCTATGCAAGACCAATACGGGAACTGCAAAGCAAGCAGGGCAACTACAGCCTCTGAGAAACATGAGATGCAGGATACTGGAAACACGGAGATCTGATGTAAGAGGACAGTAAATTGCCCGTCCTTCTGCTATTTCAACAGGCTGGGTGGGGGAACAAACAAAAACAAGCGTATCTGAAAAAGCTAACCTCTTTGTTGAGACTTTCTTCAATACAAAGGCTCCTGTATTGCCTGGACTCCTGTCCTCCTGCATTGCCTTTTTACAAAAGCTGTAGCCTGCTGCCATCTAATGGAGGATTTTTTTCAAAGAGACAGAATCAATCAGATACCTAGATGGGTGTCAGGAAAAAAACGGATTCTGCAAAATGCTGAAATTGAGCGATCATACAGGGAAACAAAAACTCAACATTGAGACATTTCTGCAGTCACCTCCCTCGCCCTTGTGATCCTTTTGAAAACCGAGCCTAGTTGTTTATTATCATCAACTTCCAGCACTTAGGGAAAAATGCACATTTTTAATCATTGCTATGTATTGTAAGCATTATTCTTCCTGCTGAAACACAGAGTTGATGGAGGACTGATGCTTGATCCGCCACAGTTCTTCACACACTCTAGGAGGAGGAAATAAAATAAAACAGCTATCAAAGAGAAAGTAGTGTCATTCCTGCTTGTGCTCCATTTTATATGAATGGGAAAGTTGCAATTGAATCTTTAGAAAGAGTATTATCAGTCTCATATCTGGCTAGCAGAGCTGCCACAAAGCAGCAGTAATAAAGAACAGCAGACCATGAACTGAAAGCAATAACACTGAAGACAGGGTGTTTCTTTAACCTCTGGAAACTTCGTGACATCCAGAACAAGTGGTGGACCGTTCTAGCTGCAAAAACTCAACTATGTGCAGACACAGGGGACCACAAAGGATTCTATGAGGCCCTGAAAACAGCATATGGGCCTACATACCAAGTCCAAAGCCCACTACTCAGTGCAGATGGTCAAGCGCTTCTGACAGATAAAACCTCCATTCTGAATAGATGGTCTGAACACTTTCAGACTCTTTTCAGTACCAACCGTGTAGTCCAAGACTCAGCAATTCAGTCCATCACACAACAACTGGTGAAATACAAATTGGATACTGCCCCCAGTTTAGGAGAAATCCTCAAGGCCATACAGCAGGTGAAAATTGGCAAGGCAGCTGGGGTTGATGGAATTCCACCTGAAGTCTGGAAACATGGGGGCCTTGCACTCCATGCTAAATTTCACGAGCTTGTGGTGCGCTGTTGAGAACTAGGCGAACTACCTTCAGACCTTCGTGATGCAGTCATCATCACCTTGTATAAGAAGAAAGGTACTAAATCAGACTGTTCAAATTACCGTGGTATTACTCTGCTCTCCATTGCTGGCAAAATCCTGGCAAAAATACTCCTGAACAGACTAATACCTGCTATAGCAGAAGAAATTCTACCTGAAAGTCAGTGTGGCTTCAGAGCCAACAGGAGCACCACAGACATGATATTTGTTCTCAGACAACTGCAAGAGAAGTGTAGGGAACAGAACAGAGGTCTCTATGTAACCTTTGTCGACCTCACCAAGGCTTTCGATACTGTGAGCAGAAAAGGTCTTTGGCAGATTTTGGAACGTTTAGGTTGTCCCCCCAAGTTCCTTAAAATGATCATCTCACTTCATGAGGATCAGCACGGCCAAGTCAGATATGGCAACACACTTTCTGAGCCCTTTCTAATAAAGAATGGTGTGAAACAAGGCTGCGTTCTCGTTCCTACCCGATTCACAGTCTTTTTCAGCATGATGCTCCAAAGGGCCACGGCAGACCTCGATGATCAGGACGGTATCTACATTCGATATCGTACTGATGGAAGCCTATTCAACCTAAGGCGACTGAAGGCCCACACTAAGACCCTAAACCATCTTGTCCGGGAGCTGCTTTACGCTGATGACGCTGCCCTTGTTGCCCACACAGAAGCAGCCCTACAGCGTTTAACATCCTGCTTTGCAGATGCTGCTGAGCTCTTTGGACTGGAAGTCAGCTTAAAGAAGACTGAAGTTCTCCATCAACCTGCACCTCAGGAAGTCCCCCATCATCCCCACATCACCATCGGCCAGTCAGAACTCAAATCAGTCCAACAGTTTAATTACCTAGGCAGCCTCATCTCCTCAGATGGTAAGATTGATGGGAAGATAGACAACAGGTTAGCGAAGGCATATAGTGCTTTTGGAAAGCTTCATAAAAGAGTCTGGCGTAATAAACACTTGAAGAAAAGTACCAAGATCAGTGTTTACAGAGCCATAGTGCTGTCTTTTATATGGTTCCGAATCATGGGTCATCTACCGCCACCACCTGCGTCTCCTAGAACGCTTCCATCAACGCTGCCTCCGTACAATCCTAAACATCCACTGGTCAGATTATGTGACCAATACATCTGTTCTTGAACAGGCAGCAATCACAAGTATTGAGGCCATGTTGCTGAGAACACAGCTGCATTGGGCAGGGCACGTCTCTAGGATGAAGGACCACCGCCCCCCTAAGATCCTGCTTTACGGTGAACTTGCCACTGGCTGCCACAAGAGAGGAGCCCCAAAGAAAAGATACAAGGACTCCCTGAAGCAACAACTCAGCCTCGGGCATATTGATCGCCATAACTGGTCTACTCTGGCCTCCAATCAGGAGGCCTGGAGACAAACCATTTATAACGCTGCTGATGCTTTTGAGAAAGCACGCAGGATCACCCTTGAGGAGAAAAGACAACGCAGAAAGAATCGAGCCTTGCAGAATATACCACCTAAGGAGTCTTTCTGCTGTGTCTTTTGCAACCGGACGTGTCTATCTCGTATTGGCCTTTTTAGCCACCAACGCGCTTGCAAGAAACGTGGGTAGAGCCCTTCTCAAATCTTCGTTCGCGAAGCCTAGCCATGAAGAATGAAGGTCCCAGGAGGTGATATAAATAAATAGTGGGTTTGTTTACAGAAAATATTATATTTTCAGTCACCAGTGGCAGCAATGGATAGAGTTGCTCCACTACCATGTGATCCATGCTGGAAAAAATGTTTGAAATCCCATACTCAGAGCCCATATCCTATCCTTGCTTTTGTCTGCCTCCATTTAGAAACAAAGTTGTTTATTTGAGTTCTATTTAAGGAGTAACAGCTGAGTCTGCCATTAAATATGGTTTGCAAAACAAGCCAGCCCTGATGTTTAACACCCTGATGATCTCTGATGTCTTTTATTTAAGTAATAAATTAGTGTTTAATTTTTATGGCATTATGCATTACCTAGGAGAGTAATTTAGCAGGTCATTTTTAAAGTAGTGATAAAACTTGGAGTAATGGGATTGAAGCTGCCGCTTCTGGAGGTTTGTATTGGGCAATGCTACAAATTTGAGTTCCCCAACATGCATTCAATTTAGATTTAATAAGAGTTATTATATCCCATGTTAATTAAAATTGGATTATTTATTACAAACACTTACAGAGAACTAGCTACGGAGCTGTGGCTGCACACGCCAAATTTGGTCTTAAAAAATGCCAAAGGGTATTTCTTCGACTCTTTTGAAAACCCAAATTTGGATTAAATTTAGTGTTATCTTCCACTTTGGTCACTATAGTGGCATTTTTGCATCATTACCCCTTTCAGGGTGAAATTGCCATGGACATGACATAGAAAGGAGAAACTTGATGAGGAAACACTCCTGGAAAGTCTGAGTAGACTTTCAAGTACAGATACTTACTGCGGCAGAGTACAGGGTGAAGACCTAAATCAACTTTTCTTAAATTCTTTAAGTATAGTGCAGATGATCTGATGCCCTCATGGTCTCTCCTTTTGTACCACTTTCTTTTCATTGCTGTAACATGCAGGGAACTCACTAGCAGCCTGTCAACAGGAAGAACTGCCTCCTCCAGCTCCTAGGGGATGTGTTAGGCTCTACTCAGCCCAATACATCAGTAATCTGCACTAACCTCCCTCTGCCAAATACCACAGCACAGCTCTGTGTGACCCATTCATGACAGAGCCAGAGTGTGTCCAGACTGGTCAGAGAAGTAATGTGGCTGCAGTTCCTTGGCCCAAGAAGATAAGGTGACACCTCTCTGTATGTGCAGTGACATGAGAAATAGTAACATGCCTGTAAAAGAAATTAAAACAAACAGGGAAACGAATTAGAAATGGTGCACAGAAGACACAGATAATTCACTTGCCCTGTGGATCAATGTTCCAACTTTTTGTGTGATGTAGATTGGAGAAACAGGCACAGACCCAGCAGTGTAGGTAATGCAGAGAGAAGCACTTTTAACTAAAGTTGCATCTGGAGCCTAGGTTGGTCAGATACAACAGAAAATTTCAGGCCTATAACAAAAACACTGTAGACAGCACAAATACAGACAAATGCCATTGCAAAGTGTTGGTTTCCAGCAGTTTGCTATTCAACATCTAACTACTCTTTTTGTAGCCTCTGACCAGCTGGAGAAATCAACAGTATCCAGAAATTGCTGGGAAGACAGAGAGCCAGCATTTAGGAACCTGTCTGAGCAACCAGTAAAGGCACAAGTTTCCTTCTCCTTAACCACATAACAACTTCCTACTCCTTTTTTTTTTTTTGAGATTTAATTTTAGATCCCAAGAAAAACTAGTGTTTCCAGTGTTTCTGCATTGTGACAGCTTTTGAAAGTAGAAATTATTATCACTGAGGCTGAAGAAAAAGGGTTGACCAAGAGGACATAGCAATCAGTGCTTCTGAAAGGAGAGAGAGGAGTTCCAGTTTTCCCTTCAGTTGCTGTACATGAATCATGGAATCATAACTCATTTAAGTTGGAAAATACACTTAAGATCATCGAGTCCACCTGTTAACCTAGCACTGCTAAGTCAGCCACTAAGTTCAAAGTGCTCTGTCTACACGTCTTCTAAATACATGGGATAGTGACTCATCTACTTCCCTGGGCAGCCTTTTCCGATGCTTGACAACCCTTTTGGTGAAGAAATTTTTCTTAATATCTGATCTAAATCTCTTGTTACTAGGGAAAAGAGGTCGACCTCCACCTCTCTACAACCTCCTTTCAGGTAGTTGTAGAGAGTGATAAGATCTCCCCTGAGCCTCCTTTTCTCTAGGCTAAACACCTCCAGCTCCCTCAGCCACTCCTGATAAGACTTGTGCTCCAGCCCCTTCCCCAGCTTCCTTGCCCTTCCCTGGACTTACTCCAGCACCTCAATGTCTTTCTTGTAATGAGGGGCCCAAAACTGAACAGAGGATTCAAGGTGTGGCCTCACTGGTGCCAAGTACCTAGGGGCGATCACTTCCCTAGTCCTTCTAGACACACTATTTCTGATACAAATTTCTGACAAAATGCTGTTGTCACATTCCCTGGGATGTTCATACTGGGGGAACTGATGCATTGGTGGATGAATAGGCAAGACATGGAGTTGCTGCACATGATGAAGAAACTTGGACAAGAGAAAGCTTCATATTGAGGTGTACTTTAGAACAAAAAGGGAAGAAACAAAAAGCAACAAGACTGAGGGCCATCAGGTTTGCCTTAAACAAGCTTTTGCTGATGGGAATTATTCTCCTCACGAAAGCTGAGTTTTTCTGACTGGGTTTTTTGTTTGGACTTTTGTTTTTACTGCTCTGGGCTAATTGCTCCTGAGCTTTTCTCCTTTTTCGGTCCTCTCCTTGGTAGCTGACAGGCCCTACTTGAGGCTCAAATGGATAATGGCCATTAGGGCAGGTACTGGTTTCTCTTCCTCAGCCTTTTTGCAGAAGGCACAACCTATGGAAATACTAACACATTTAATTAACAGTGTTTACCTTCAGACAGGCCTATATTTAAGCCCCATGAGGAAATAAGGCCATAGCCCTTCTGTTCATTCTGAGAAAATTTAGGATTTAGAGAGAGTACCTCTCTGACAAGCATGTTCGCATGCCAAACTTATTAGAAGAACCAGAACTTTTCCTTTTGGCCTCTTTTTTCTGCTTTTCCTTTCTGAAAGGACTGATAACAGCACTCAGTTATGAGGTTTGCTGGCAGCAAGCCCAGAACAATTGTTTGAAGTCTGTATCCTTTCTGTGCAGAAATCTGTGATTGAGCCACCTTCGAACAGAAGTAATGTCAGATCATGTCAATATCTTAAGTTTTCTATACTTGGTTATTAGCCTCCATGACTAGATGTGACTCTTCATGTTGCCTTTTCAGTCATTTTGATTTGTGTTTCTCTTAAGATTAAGACTCATGGGAACAGGAGAAGAAGTTTAATCTTTTCCTTTGACAGGTTTGTCTGGTAAAGCTGCTCAGTAGGAATACTCACAGGAGTTAAGACAAACAGAATACTGGGCAATAGGCTTTACATCCAGAAGGAAGAGCCATGCTTGCCATGTTGTTTTAAAGCTTAAGCAGAAAATCTGTACAGAGCTTTAAAAAGCTTTGTCTGGGTGCATATTTTTTCCCCCAGGTTTTTAATTCAAACAATGTCTCTCTTCAATTGTTGCAATATCAGATAAAATTTCTTATAACATTGAGTAAGTTGGATAAGCTTAAGAGATTTTATAGCAGTGGCATATTCAAGTTGTAGAAGGACTAACAGCTATTAAGGTCAATATACCGTTTCCTGATTTGCATCTATAATTAGTAGCAGAATATGTCCTATCCATTTTAAAAAGTAATCTTCATGCTATGAAATACTGGTTCATCTCAGGAAAGAAGGAATCCATCTTCTCTTAAAAGTAAAATTTGGCACACAATCCTTCTATTATTCTGTATTTTTGAAAAGCATTCTATTCGTATGATGACACAGGAGTAAGATGAGTTTGGTTACCAAATTGCAGTAGTCTGCAGATAAATAATCAGTTGATTAAAAAGTTTGTTTCTTTCTTTCTCAAGGCAAAATATACACATGTGTGAATGAGGCTGGCAGCAGGGAGAGGGAGGGGTGGAAGTGTGAAGACACAAAAAATTCCTACTTATATTAATTTTCAAAGCTAAAAAAGTGGTAACAGAAGAGAAAAAATGCAAAACTAAGAGCTTATGAAGATGAAGGCTAGATTTTGGACTACCATCTTTCTTTGGCAGGGGAAAAAAAAACCCAATGACTTTCAAATAATCATCTTTTTAGCATAGATTCATCCTTTGACTTAGGAATCAGTAATTTGAAGAGAGAATAGAATAGAATAGAATAGAATAGAATAGAATAGAATAGAATAG
>NW_020897695.1:17887648-18028197 GCF_003984885.1 Neopelma chrysocephalum | reverse complement strand
AGAATAGAATAGAATAGAATAGAATAGAATAGAATAGAATAGAATAGAATAGAATAGAATAGAATAGAATAGAATAGAATAGAAAAAAATTACTGATTTGCTAAACTGTAGCTTTTCTTTCCCTGGAGGAAGAGGCTGCTAATACTGTTGCAGAGTCAGTGAAACTGTATATAGTGCTAAACCTTGTTATGATGCTTTTAAGTTCCTCTGTCCTCTAATGGGGCAATCATTATCAACTGCCTTTGAAACAGAAGAACTTACCTTAGCATCATGGTGTCTCTCAAAGGAAATAGTGCAGATTTGCACTTGTAAAATAGGACTGATTTTTCTCAGTAAATATATAACCAGTGCTACCATAAGTATAACCCAAAGAAATTGCATAATTACTCATTAGATGGGGGGGGAACAGAACAAAAAAAACAAAAACAAAAACAAACCAAAAAAACCCCAACCTCTGACAGGACAGGTTTAATCTGCAAAATAAGCTTTGAATCCCTGCTGTTTGTGTCCTTTTCTCAATAAATATTTATGGACAGAATTGTCCTTAGGCTACTCATATGAAGACTATGTTTCTTTCCTTTGTATGAGCATTTGAGCATTTCACTTAGCCATGACCTTTTTTTTCAGAAAAGCCAATCAGCCCTATTCTGAAGCAGGTCCTGTTGCTCTCTTTCTGCAGAATTCATAAATTTTTAGATGCAGCTGGAGTAATCCACTTTGCTGCCACACTATTCCCCAGCCCCCATTGCCTCAGCACTTGCAGCATCTGGCTTACTGTGCTCAGCAAATGGGAGAGAAAGGACATTTTGCAGGTTCAACTGTTCTGCTAGAAACTCAGTAATGAAATCAGAAATGACAAGGTAAGCTCAGCAGTGACCAAGCTCTGAGGTGATTTTTTGCTAACCCTTTGATGGCTTTCATTCACATTCCCAGAAAAATCAAATTTGAGTCTGTCATTAACTGGTATTCTTTATTCTTCCTGGTTTGCTTGTTTGGAGTGTTTTTTTTGAGAGGGAGATTGAAAAGGAAGGAGAGAGGGAGAAGAAGAGGGGATGTGGGGGGAGAATGGTTTTGTTTACATGATGCTCCACTTTTTGCCTTTGAGAGGATTGTCACTGAAAAGATATGAGAGTAAGTTTCTAGAGAAAAAGAAGAAGACCCTGGATTGCTGACAAATATTGACTTGGGTACATAATAATGTGTATGAAAACTATTCACTTACACTGAGACAATATAATAAACACAGATGCCAGTTTTTTCTTCATTGCAAAAATAGAGTTCCATTTGGTTCCTCCTCATCAAATTTTCTATTTTGACCTGCATTTATTTGTATTTCAAGCTCCCAAAGAATACTAAGCAAATTCAGAAACAAATGGCTATAAACACAGTACAGCAGCAGACCTGGTTAAATATCCACAAATCAGAGCCAGTGATAGTTGAAGCCAAATGCTCTGTTCATTGTGTTCTTAAGCAAACAGTGTAAGATGGCTAAGGTGACCCACCATGCACAGACTTGATATCGCAAAGATTCGCTGTCAGGAGCCCAGTTTCCCAGCTGTTCTGTCTGTTAGCAATGACTACACAGGAAACATGCAATGCTGGTAACAGTCTGCCTATTTATAGCCTGAAAAGGGAGGACGAAGATTAGTTGTCATTATAGTGACTAACATGAAGGCTGAATCTAAGCCAGAGCAGCCCCACTTAGAGGGTCAAGCTGCAGTCGAGGTAATTAGTATAGGCATATGTTAAGTTTACAAGGTGCAGTGCAGCACCACATACCCGAACAAACTCTAGTCAAGCTGGTACAGCTAAATGACAAGAATACAGAACAATGCAGAGAACGTGTCTTAGTGCCGGCTGTGGGAAGACTCTGCTGGCCAGCTTCTGCTCTCAACTCACAGTCCTCTATCTCAGTGACTGGAGGGGTATTACATGCTTTGGTAACCTGGGTGCAGCTGCACAGCTTGAATGCTTCCATCTCCAAGGTTAGCTCTGGGTTTGTTCCAAGGCATTTCTTGACTCATGTCAATGTTTCCTTAGACAGATGCTGTATTCATTTTTGTCCTTGGAGGAATTTTCTTCAAGAACAGAGGTTTTTATGCAGCAACAAATTCCTATGGAATTAGGCAGTTTCCCTAAATCAGATCCTCATTCACATCAGTTTCTGTGCAGGCATATTTTTCCTCCAAGACTGCCTTTTAAATGTATATTTGACATCTCAGTTGATCAATATAAGTAGATTTTAGTCCATTTGTGCCCTTATGCAACCCAAGATTTTTGTGCAAAAAGCCTACCATTTTCTGACAAAGAAAACTGTAAAATCAAGTGTCAGAGTACAGCTCTTCCCTCTTGCAGAAGAAGAAACACTTTGTAGATCAAAGAAAAAAACACCTCTGATGTCAAACAGCCCAGCCTCTTCACAGGTTGTGAATAGTTTCTTATTTAGACCAAATACAGACCATAGCTCCTATTCTTTAGTATAGCCTGAACTCTTTCTCAACACCAAATGCCTGATCTAGTAGCTGTGATAGGAAGCATGACTGTGATGTTCCCCTCTAAAAGTTTAGATCTGCCGTGTCAGATATTTATTTCTTTTTCTTATAAATGGAGTCCTATGGAGCACTCTGCTCTGGGCTGCATGATAGCACAAGTGATAAAGTGCTTTCAAAGTTCAAGCAAATCTGAGTAAAAATCACCAGCAATCGTCAATGATCAAAGAAATTTATTTCATTCATTTATATTTAGATTGGAAAGAAATGTCATAAGTAATGCAACATGATGGGTATCTTGATCATCATGAGATAATTACAGTCATGCAGAGTTGCATGAAATATTTGCTTCTTAACAAATAGTAAAATATTTGTCATCTTTACTTTTTAGGTGTTCCTAGATCTATTATTTATGCATGTATATATTTTTATCCATAAATGATGTTGCCACATAGATATGTTGCTATTTGAGCAGGCAGATCAGTGTTAAGAATTGTGTTCTCCATTTTCAAAATGTTTTGGCACTTACTTATTGACTTCATACAAACCAATGCATTTGGATAATGTGAAGGGTAAGAAGTAAATTTACGGAAAATTATTGTCAACACTCGTATCACAGTAACGTGTGGAAATTCCAGCCTAGTTCAGTACTGTGTTTTAAGAAAAGAAGCTGCCTCTTGCAGCCTAAGATTATAACCACAGTTTGCTGCAAATGTTGACAGTCCTGTAAGATCAAGATTCAAAACAGACCTCATAAAGGAAAAGAGAGAAGTATTTTCTTCACCTCAGAGATCTTGGACTCTGGAGCCATAAGCCATAAACAGCTTGGCCAGGGTCATGTATGATAAGAATGTCAGAACCAAGAAATTGAATTTAGAATAACTAAATTCTGGCACAGTGCCTTTACCCCAAATCATCCTTCCATTTCAGATAAAAATCTTCGTTGCAAGGGATTCCTTTTGTGTTCTGGAAATCTAGTTTTAGATGTGCATGGTTTTCCAACTCAGTGCAATGCTTTGTAAAATGTATTAAGGTAGTTTTTATCTGAGATCTTTTGTCACTATATCCCAACTGAAACATTCTTTACAAGTCCAAATTTCTGGATGACTACCTAGTAGAGAGACATTTAGCATAGGAAAGCCTATAAAAGGAAGAAGGGAGGGAGGGAAAGGCAGAGAAAGAAAGAACTTTGGTTCTCTTTGAGACATCTTTTTCACACTGTTTTCTCTTTCATTGCATATTCTTTTGGCTGAGGTGGAAAAGATTTGTGAAGTAAACAATGAGTTAATGCTCTCAGATTTGTATAGAGTGTAATGCCATGAACAGTAGAACTGCACCTACATGATGTGATATGCAAGAGGTCAGAATCAGATCTCCTGTAGATACAGAGAAGTGGTTTGCTTTCACAAATCATTTCACCTCCAAAATAATAATTTCATTTCAATTTTTGAATGAAGTTTATTTCCTTGTCATTTTTATTCAAAGTAGAACCATTGTTCATACTTTCACAGAATAGCTGAGGTTGGAAGGGGTCTCCAGGGAAGTTAAACCTTTAGCACATTTTATTGGTGTTGGATTTTTTTTTTAATTCTAAAGCTAACAATTTTCTATTGGGTGTGCTATGATATGTATAAGTCTTTTTCATATATCCGTGAACTTTGATTGGTTTAATACTCATTAAATTCATAAGGACATTTTAACATATACACACATTTAATATTCTTGGTCTCAGTGCTGTTACCACTAAGCTGTAACACAAGTCCAGTAGATCTCTTCTCTCTCATACGATGACCTATTTAGTCTAACAAAATTTTGTTAGGGTTCTGGTTTAGATTTGCTATTACATTACATATAGTCATTTGCATCACCAATGACTGTTCAAAGAGTGAAAGCTGCAGTTCTACAGTAAACTCACCTTTCCACAGGGAACCCACCTTTGCCCATGTAACTGTACTCTCTGATAACAATATAACAGTCGCACTAAAAAAGGTGGATAAAGGGAGTATAGCCAGGCACAACTCTCTAGAGGACCACTTAATATGGGAAACTGTTATTTTTAAATTGAAATTTTGTAAGTACTTTCTTTGCATTCTTGGATTTAGAACACTGCTGAGATAGTAAGATTGCACTAAGATACTTGGGCATAGTGATAGTCTTAATGAGTTATTTTAAAGATTAGGAACAGGCAGGGAATGAAATAAAGACTCAAGTGCAGCCATGTGAGAAGTTTCTCTGGCATAGATGATATAGAAATGAACTGTAAAATTACTTTTCAAATACCTTTTTGCGAAGTCTGAAGGGGAAAAGGCTAGATCAACATAGGCATATCAAGGAGCATTCCCAGGGCCACAGCACATAATAAAGCAGATATTCTAGCCAAAGCATCAGTTTCTGGGGTGGAACAGTACTGTAACATAAACTCCACTAGTTTTTCTCAGACCCTAGAGCAGTCTAGGACTGGGAGGTGTAACACACCTCCTCGGAGCTGCAAGTTCAGACTGCAGTTTTACTTTTAAAAATATACAGGGTTCTTTTATACCTCGAGATAACACCAAGAAAATAAGCCACATACTTGTTTCCAAGACGTACTTTTACTGATAATTTAGGGAGAAAATAAGAGAACTTGGCAAAATTTCAAAAGGGTAGCAAACAATCAAAACAAAACCTTCCACTAAATTACTGACCTAGCACACAACCACCCTCACAACTTAGCAAGATCCAATCCCACCTGCCTTAAGCTACCCAAAACATCAAGAAAGGAGCAAAGAAAGAGGAGGGAGCAAGGAGAGAGAAGGAGAAAGAGGGAGAGACAGATTATATAGCTACCATTGGAACCTTGTGGAAGTTCTCACATGTCCAGATGGCAGGGCTGTGACACATGGCAAATGTATGCCCTTGGCTTTATCTGCTCTGATCCCTATGGCCAACGCCCACAGGTGAGGCTCTGACCCACCAGCCGCTCTGGAGTTCCAGGCCAGGGTGAGAGGCAGTGTTCTCACTGCCCCTGCCAATCTGAGGCTGGGTTGGGGCTCCAGGATGTGTGGGATGTTATAGTTTTCTCAAGCTGCTTTTGACTGGCAGCTGCTCCATGGCTTTCCCAAGTGGGCTCCAGGGGCCTGCCATGGGGGATACAATGCCACCTCACTTCCATTCCCCCTCCACACACACACACACCCCCCCACACACACCCTGAGTTGGTTCCAACCCAACTATTACAGATCCAGTGTCTCACAGGAGGCCACAGAGGTGTTAAGCTCTTAGCTGTTTGAATTCAGAACAGGATGTCCATCTCTATAATTCAAATTCCTTTCAAATGCTCTTAATTGAGTATAAATAGCAACCATCCATAAAAACTACATGCCAAAAAATGTTACAGTGACATAAAACTGGAGTGGCACGATAAGAATGAAGATAGTTTTACACAACTCTAGGTTTGGTGTATATGTGAAGTATTTATTAATTTCTGTGGAACTGGGATTGGGACATGAAAAAAGGAATCATTGGAAGTATATTTCTACAAATAAGCAGTAGAACAGCATAACTTTGTGTTAATGCACCTGTTGAATTAAGTTAATACTTCAAGCAAATTGTTTTAGCCATAAGTTTCATCAAAGCTCAGAGGACTATGATTCATCAAAGGACCTAGTCATATCTTTTGAGTTAAATATTCTCAGATTTAGTTCAGAAGGCTCTGAAATCCAGTAATAGAAGATCAAGCAAAATAATTTCATTATCTCTGTGAATAACAGGTAATTCTGGAATCAATGGCATGAAGAATAGTTATTGTACTACATCAAGACTAAATTGCATCTTACATTTTTATTCTGAAGAATATTTTCCACTGTGAAAGTGGAGCTGCTCTAGGAGAACACAAATCAGGTGATCAAAGAGCCAGGACACTGAGGTCAGATCTGTGGCCAAACACCAGTGACTTTAAAGCCGCAAATAGGAACAGAAATGTCACCCTAATCAGAGAAAATGAAAAAATGTAGAGGGGTAGAGCTGTGTGGAGATTACCCAGCACACGTGTCTTGTAAAACGTCATACCAGGAATAGCAAATGGGAATGGCAGAAGAAGAAACGGTTACTGGATCATGTTGTCCACATGGTGTTGGGCCAGGGCAATGGCTCTATGACTCTACTGAACTTGTCCATATACCTAGCCAAGGATCTGGAGAGCAGAGAACTACCATTTCCTGCAGTTCACCACAGAGAAACTGAATTGTTAAGTTTACTGGTTTCTATGTTATTGTCCTTGTGTCTTTGTCTCATGCTGCACAGACACGTGCTGAGCATACAGTACTCATGCAGTATTACCAGATGGAAATGGTAAGCTATTACAATTCCTTTGTAGAGCTATAAACACCCACCAATATCTACAAGGCAATAGAGAATCAGATTCTCATAGTAACATGGTTTGTGGACAGCATCAGGTATTAATGTTTACCATCATGGCAGGATTCCTACATACTACGTTGACTGTGGCACAGTGGCAATCAAGCTGATGTTTGTGGGTCACTTATTGTTTAAAAAAAATTCCCTTGAAAGGACACCAGTTTACATGCATCATTAAAGCTCCATCAGCACATTACACAGCTCCAGGTTGTAAACCATGCCAGATCAGGACCTTTCATTCTTTAGATGGATGAAAGTAATGATGCCAGCAGTGACAGGGTATGTATCGTGATTAGGCGTTGTGACCAGGAGGCAAGATTTTTGAAAAACGACCTTCCAAAGATGATTGCAGGTAACACAGCAGGTGCTGGAAACCTTTCTGCATCACTGAATCTCTTTCATTGACTCCAACATTTCAATGATAAATGTGATTGCACTTTTCCTTCACTCAGCAAATATAGTGACTGGCAGAGTAAAAAAAAAATAGCATCTGTGTTTATATCCATTGATCTGTGTCTTGTAAGTGGTATGTCACTCGAGAATCTTTATGAAAACAGACAATTTATAATGGCAGATAAACTGCTATCCATCTTGCTGAAATTTTGATATAAGTTGTTCTATGTCCTTCATTACTGACCATAGTACTCAAGTTGATTTGAGATAATAGGGCTAAGACTCTTTAACTTCTAAATAAGTAATTTAAGGCTAGCCTGCATTTGTAATTCTTTAAATACATTTACTTTCTCTTTGGTATCTTGTTATGCATGAGGGAGTTCGGGGCTTTAGACCTTGGACCCATGTGAAAAGAGGAAAGGTTCTGTAATGATATCAATAGCTGTCTCAGCAGTGGCAGGCATGCAGAATTTTTGGCATTTGCAGTAAAAAAGAGCTGGCAAAAGTCTGTAAGTGAAGGTAAACAACCTTCTCACAAATGGGGGAGGCAAGGGCATCTGTGGAAGGTCACCAGCCAAATGAGTAGACAGAACCTTTTTCAGGATCTCGCTTTCAGAGAAGATGCCTGCAATGAACTTCCAGAAGAGAAACCTCAAGGAATTACTTTGAGTTAGGTGTAATATGGAAATTGAAGGTGTTATATATTTACCAACAATCCGGATGCAGCACCATCAGCAAGTTTGTTGATTAAACTAAACTGGGAGATGCTGTTGACTCTCTTGAGAGACAAGGCTTTGCAGAAGAATCTAGAGAGAATGGAACATTAGCCTATGATTAATGGGATGAAATTTAACAAATCAAAATGCCAGATTCTGTACCTAGCATGGAGCAATACAAGTCTAAAGTGGGGGAGGAGTGGCTGGAAAGCAGCCCTGCAGAGAGTGGTTTGGGGGGTGCTGGTTGACAGGAGGCTCAACAGTAGTCAGCAGTGTGCGTGTCCTGGCAGCCAAGAGGGCAAATCACATCCTGGGGTATATCAAGCACAGCAAGACAGATGGTCCAAAGAGGTGACTGTCCTGCTCTATTCAGCATTAGCACAGTCTTACCTTGAATACTGCGTACAATTCTGGGTTCTGCTGTTTAGGAAGGATTTGAAGGTCTTTGAATGTGTCCTGAGGAGGGTACCACAGCTGATGAAGGGGCTGAAACAGGAGGGTAGGCCCAAAGAGTTAACTAAGAAACTTGGGCCTGCTAACAAGTTACTTACATTCAAAACAATCTGTTCTGTTCTGCTAACTGGACCAAAGCTTAACAGAGTGCTAAAGGTACATGTAATGGGCCTAGAGGCAATAAATTAGGACACAGTAAGCTAAAGTAGACATTTGAATAGGAGAAATAGGCCAGGAGCCAGGGCTTTCTCCAAGCTTGAGCAAGCAGGTCAAGAACAATGGAAAGGAAGAAAGGTCAGACTGAGAAAGATGAGAATAAGCCCCCTTCCCATGGGATGAAGATGGGATCTCCCCCTAGAATTGGGGATAGAGAGAAGCGCCGCCCCAAGCTCCGCCTGAGCTCCACCTATACTCCTCCTGTTATCAATATGTATGAATAGATGCTGTAATCACTTGAATATGCATTTAATCACACCTGAAAAATCGTATAAAACTGCTGATTTTGTGTGAAGCCTTTGAGCAAGTTTTTCCAGCAATAGCTGGCTTGCTCCTAGTGCTGCTAATAAATACCTTTGCTGCTCAAAAGATCAAAGTTCTCTGAGCAGTTTTTTATACCCGATTTTTTCGGATTCAGGGCTGGCAGGCATGCCCTCTGTGGAAGGGCTGAGGACTCTGAGTTTGTCTAGTTTGGAGTGAAGGAGGCTAGAGGGCGACCTCACTGCTCCCTGCAGCTTCCTAAGGTGAGAAAGAGGGAGGTCCTGAGTTCTTCTCCCTGGTACCCAGTGCCAGGACACAATGGCTAAAAGCTGCATCCATCAGGGAAGGTTTGAACTTGACATGGGAAAACATTTCTTTACTGGGAAGGTAGTCAAACCCTGGAACAGGCTTCCTGGAGAGGTGGCCATTGCCCTGTTCCTCTCAATGTTTAAGAGAGTATTTAAGGACAATTCCATTAAAGCCATGCTTTAACTTTTGGTTAGCCCTGAAGTGTTGGACTAGATGGCCAAAGCAAATTAAAAAAAAAAAGTAAATGTAAAAAAAGGTCAATGTAAAAAAAAAATAAATTACAGCCTAGATTTTATCCTTTAAAATCTGAATTGTCTTTAGTGTGAGAGTAACCACTGCAGAGCTAACTTTTCTGTTTTGCTAACTCTGAGCTCATCTTTATATGTGTTGAAATTCTCAGCAGGTTTTGTTCTGGACTTCCAGCCATTTGTTACTTTGTTGAAAGCTGCACAGCTAGTTTTATCTTGAAAATTGAAATCTAACCTATATTTTTATTTAGCCTGAAAGGGGGTAAGTCAGTTTGCTGTTATACAGCGTTAACACACTCTCCATCTGTTGACTTGGGGATTATTTTCCCTGTGTGTTGTCAAAAGACTTTTCTGCTATTAAGCCAACATCTTGTGTAGCAATTACTTTTAGTTTATTTTTCTTGATTCAGGTTAGGATTGAGTAAATCAGGACACTACCATCTTAATTTTAAATTAAGTAGCAATTTACATGCTTCTTTTCAAATTATATTCTGCTGTGATGCTGAAAAATTGTTCACCTGTAGCCCAAGAAATAAAATATTGTCATTTCTAGATACAGTCTGTGGGTATTATACTGAGGATGCAAGGCCACGGGCTTGACAGGTTTGCACTATTTTGACCCCTGCCTCAAACTTCATTTAGCCAAAACACCATTTTTTTTCTAATGACAGGAGTTCTATGCCTAATTTATTTTACCTTTTCTTATCTTCTTATGGTATAACTCCATTTTATATAGATACTAGTAAAAAGTAGTTACTTTGTGCAGAATGAGATATTGATGACTAACAGAATCACAGAATCATCAAGGTTAGAAGAGGCCTTCAAGACCATCTAGTCTAACTGTTAGCGCAGCACCACCATAAATACCCCTAAATCATATCCCCAAGTGTGACATCCAGGCAGCTCTTGAACATTTCCTGAGACCAACTCATTCTAACGCCTAACCACTCTTTCAGTGAATTTTACTTTTTTTTTTTTTTGTGACCTTAAATCTCCCCTGGCACAATTTAATGCCATTTCCTCTCATTCTTTCACTTGAGACATGGCAGAAGAGACTGACCCCTACTTCACTACAACCTCCTTTCAGATAATTGATACAACCTCCTTTCAGATAAGCCTCCTTTTCTCCAGGCTAAACAACCCTGGCTCCTGCAGCTGCTGTTGATAAAACATATTTTCTAGACTCTTCCCATCTTCATTGCCCATCTTTGGAGATTTTCCTGCACCTCAGTGTCCTCTTTGAAGCCAGTGACACAGAACTGGACACAGTACTTGAGGGGCAGCCTCACCAGTGCCAAGTACAGGGGCAGAATCACTGCCCTAGTCCTGCTGGCCACAATATTCCTCATACAGGCCTGGATGCCATTGGCCTTCTTGGCCACCTGGGCACACTGTTGGATTACACTGAGCCAGCTGTCAACCAACACCCCCAAGTCCGTTTTTGCTGAGCAGCTTTCCAGCTGCTCTTCCCAAGCCTGTAGCAATGCATGGGGTTGTTGCGACCCAAGTGCAGGACCAGTAACAATAATAATGGTGCAGTGCAGAGAAATACACAACCAGTACATATTCTGCAGTCCTGAAAATTGGAAACATGGGATTTGGGGCAGAGAGGTACAGGCATGGGATGACACAAGACTGTGCACTGACTGATACAGGGGACTCCAGGGCTATAAACTACTCACCAACAGTCAAATAAATTCAAGACTGGAGCTGGTCAAAACTGATTTCAAAGGCACCAAAGAAATCAAAGAAGATATGCAAAGTTTACCATATATAGTAAAACATATATACATTAAATATAGTAAATATAGTACAATAAAACATATAGTAAATGTGTCATGGAGATGCAGACCAGAGCAGAACAAAGGTTTAAAAGCATGTTAGCACAATGAAAAATGCCACCAAGCAGATTGTCCAGTCACGAAGAAGCCACCAGCATTGTAGCCTTATTGGCAAAGGACAGAATGCTGACAACCTGCCATCTTCGCTTTCCTCTCCCCCCAACACACACACTCCTCCTGTTCAGTCTGAAGCTGTGATCTCATCTCTACTAAGATTAGCACTGATGGCAGAAAAGTGCCTGCCCTCCTTTGAGGTCACAGTTACATCTTTCACAATAAAGTACAACTCAGTGCAAGAAATACTACCAGTTTTCTTTGACTTTTCAGATAAAAAAGTTTGACAGCAAATTTGGTTTTCATTATGGTCAGTTCCACACTGAAGTGGATCTGAACAGTTGAGTCAAAGGTGTGATTGTTGTTGTCCTGATATCTAAATTGCTCTGAGTGTGCATGTGTAGATTCCTTTCCCAGAATGGAAACAGAAGAAAGGAAAAAACCCACCAACTTGATTTGTTCAGCATAATTGTATGGATAATCTCAATCCATTACCTTGTGGCACAGAACGGTTTTCCATTCACACATCCATCTTCTCTGAAATAGAAGACTATTCTTACATTTTATTCACATAATGGTTTCGATAGAAAATCTGTTTTGCTGCAGATGAGGGCCCTGGAGGGTTTTGGACTATTGTAATACATAAGAGCTGCCTGACATTGCAGCATTCGTTCTCCAGTGCGATTGCCTAGCAGGGCTAAAAGCACTGATGTCTTTTACAGTTCTGGTATTGCCATTATCCATTTCAATGGGATTTAAATGTAAAAGTGAAATTGATGGTGTTACAGCAAGAATTTCAATCATGCTAAGAAAGAAGATATTGATGGGATCCAGCAAGGGAGCTCTGAACAAAAATATTGCAAGGAAGAAGCTGAAAGGCTGATTGCTATAAGACCAGTGACTCTGTGTTTTCAAGTGACATAGCTGCCACACACTAAAACACTGTAACTCAGGAGTAGCAAAACTAATGCGAAAGCAGTAAGACTGTTTTGCAGGAGCTTAAGGAGTTGGATTTTAATTTCCACAGCAGACAAGCAGAGCTGTGAGCAACCCTGACACAAGTTGAAAACAGAATCATAGTGTTATGTGGTCCATTGAAGCATCTCTGTCATAACTATGGCTCTGATTCCTGCTTGGATCCAGGCAAATATCCATGACAGTTTCCTCTGGGGCTGTGGTCAGCCATTCCCTTTCCTGCCTCTGCATGCCCTGAGACTTAATACCATCACCAAGAAACGTGCAGTTTTGCGAGAAACACAGACAGTTTTTGAGGATCTCGACATTTACCTTGAGCTGCAAAAAACTGAAAAGGCTTGTCTGGTGCCTTGATTTATTTGTATTTGTGCTTCCATGACAGCAGCATGCTCTGTACATGTTTAATTGGTTTAAATCAAATTTAAACATTAGGCAAGCTTAAAACAAAAGAGATACGCAACAGAGCTATGGTCTTGATTACAGAATTATGGTTGAGGTTACAAAGAAAAAAGTAAAATTATAATGTCATATTTCAGATAATACAATAAAAATCCTCCTTAGCTTCTGTGGTATTTTTATACATCACAAACTTAGCATTTAGGGTGTTCTTTCTAAACTCTCTTTCCCACCTTCTATTGGTCTGATATTCCTGCTGCCGTAACTCTAACCTGTGGTTTAAGTTCCTGTCCCAATTTTCTCCATCTACAGCTTGCTCAGCCTAAAGTGGAAGAAAAATGCTTGTAGGATTGATACATTCAAACCATTTGAGGAAAGAATTGTGACAATGTACTGAAGAAATTTTGAGGCACAGTGACTGACAAAAGTTCCTTCCAAGAAACAATAATAATGTGTGTGAAGTGGATTTTTATACAAGATTTCCTTAGGGAACCCCTTTCTTTTCAAAATTATCATTTTATGATAAAGATCATTATGCATATTTAGCAAAACATTTCTCTTGTACTCTGAATAAAAAATCTTTTTCCCCTGGAAGTGTTTTGAGACAAATGTATACCTATGTGTGAAAACATGATTTTATCTTTATAGGAATTTCTTATGAATAGCCCATGAAAGCATCTCTCTCAAGCTGCAGGTTCTCCTATTCTGTCTGCATTATTTGTATTCATACTCTCACCAGTAACATCTGCAGCCAAGGCTTTCTGCAGAGCCAAATCACAGCATTTTGAATGAAATGTAAAATCTTTACTGATGAACCTCTTCAGTAGGCTGGGAGCAGCACTAAGTAAAAATTGATTCATTTTCAGTAAAAAGGTGACGCGCATTTCCATACGAACCCACCTACCTATCTGGCCCTGCAGGTGTGCTGGTAGTTGTAGCCCTTCTTGTAAGCATATTGTGGTAAAGGTTTGAAATCTTAGCCATATGGCCGGGGCCTGTTGGGTAAATCCACAACCAATACCAATCCTAAAGACTCTGAAATGTCTGACTATAATAAGGAGTGGTCACATACAACTGAAAATTAATTCCCTTTAAAGGCAAACCTGCTCTTTAGTTATGCGCTGTCATAATTAAGGATTTAACCCAGAGTGTCCCAGCATTGCAGACTGAGTCTATATTAAATTGCATTTAGTGCTTTCAAGTTTGCAAGATAATTAAAAAGATATAAAAAAAAGCTACCAGATATATAGCTATTTCATATACCAGTTGTGCTGGTTTAAAAGTTAACCAGCAAGGCAAAATGAACTCAATTCAAAAGAGACATTTATAAGTCAGAATAACAATTTATTAAAATAATGCAATAAGTACAAGTATACAGACAGACAATTGGTTTTAACCCACAAAACCCAAATGTACAAACCCAGCACCCTGGGGTATGAACAAAAGTGGTGTACCTTGGCCCACCCCCCCCGAGTCCAAAGCAAAGGGAGAGGGGATAAAACCTGCTGGTGGGAGAGCTGCTGCAGTCTGGTCAGAAGTGGTGATTGCAGTCCAGTTGAGGGTGGTGGTCTCAGCCTGGTTGGGAGCAGCGGTGGTCTGCTGTCTTCCTCTGGGTCCCACGAGAGAGAGCCCCAAGGCTCTGAAACTCCCAGTTATATACTCTCCAGTTCAGGCGGGAGTGCTCAGTCCCTCCCTCAGAGTAGGGAATTCCATAAAAGGGCATGTGGATGCTCAGTCCCTCTTATCAGAGCGGGGAATTCCATATAAGGATATCAGAGCGGGGAATTCCATAAAAGGGTACTGGAACATCTTCCCACCTTGCAGGCCTCTACTGACAGCAGTTTTTGGGAAATGGCATGGAGGCTATAGAATACACAGTTTTGGGTTACACCCATCCAGGGATGAATTGGTCCTAGCCGTTCTAACCAGGACACCAGTTCCTATTCTTATTTACTTTATTGCAATATTAATTATAATAATATACTGTATTGTAGTGGAAGCTCCAGTTAAGGGACTAGGATTTCATTGCACCACAACATGACAAAATAAAACATGACAAAAATATGCTCCTTTCAAAACAGCCATTGTCAATGCATCATGGAATTGATTAAGATATCTGTCTAACTTGTGGCTCTTCATGTGTGTAAGGCTCACAGGAGATGCAAGTATGGTGAGAACATGGAATGCAGTGACTGAAGGCTGGGTCATGCTTGCAGAAGGCTCATCTTTAACTGGCATCCCTGGCAAGGGGAGAAAGCCTGAGAGCAGAATCCATTGCAGTCATGCTTTTTGGCTGGACAGTGACACAGCTGCACAATCAGCCTGGTCTCCTTTGCTGTAGTGAGGCAGCTAGGGAGCCTTTCTCATGGAAGAGAGATTTGTCTCTAGTAGTACTTGAATTTTGTAGCTCTCACAGCAATTTTGCTTGTCGAGTGTTCTTTGTGGTTTAGGCTTATAAGTTTGGTAATATTCAGAGAATGTAAACCTAGGGATCTAAAATACTTATTTAAGTTATAAAGACATGCAAGCATTTCTACAAGATTATTCAGGGCAACTAAATTAGCTGCTTAACAAGGATTGTATTAATATATTCCTGACTTTTTGTCAAAATCCCACTTATTTCATGTGAGTTTACTCAGCAAGTGGAATGAAACCTGTTTTGAGAGTTTGCCAGCATCTAGCATATCTGTAGCTCCCAGGGGGAAAAACATGGATGTCCAGGTACATCTGCAAGTGGAAAAGCACATATACTAAGTCCATCTGGACCCTGTACTAAGAGATTATTGACAAAGTACTCATGAACCTAGACCATAAGCAACCCTAATATTGAGGAAGCACTTTGAAAAGTGAGAGATAGAAAGAGACTTGAGACTATGAATGAAAATAAAATTCTAGACCTTTTTTATCTATGCTGCTTTATCACTAGGTATGTTTTCAGAGAAAGACTTTGCAATTAATTAGCAGATATTTCTTGCCCAAGCATGCCTGTGATATGAAGATTATTAATATTTCTATAGAAATAATTAATAATATTCAATCTTGAAATTACTAGTTTGTGTAAATAGGGTAACTGGTGATACATGTTGAAGCTAGCTGACCCAGCTCAACTGGTTAATTCACAAAGCTATCTTACGAATGTCTATTTCACTGCTCACATGCACATTTATACACATACACACAAAGTCTCAGTTACAACTTTACTCCTGTGATGCACTGCAGTAAACAGAAAGCTGCTTCTTTTCCCTCTGCATCCTTGAGAGAGGCAGAATTAAATGGAAGAGATGGGATAGTACTATGGAAGGTAGTTGTTTGCATGTATTTAAAAATAAAGCTTTCTGTTAATTCAGATGTTCAATTTAAATTTGAATAAATATTGCTGAATTACACAAATAATAATACTTCTGATATGGCTGTGGGCCAGTGGTGTTATATATAAGCAGTGCTGAGGTTCAGCATCCTCATTCATATTCATCCAGTGCCAACCAGATAAATAATAGTATTATCAGGTACTTCAATAATCAAATAATGGAAAACCAATCTCTGGGAATTTTGACTGGAATGGAAAGTAGTTTATTATTGTGTTTATTAGCTGGCATACTAAAGGCTCAGTTGTGGCTACATAATGAGGATATTCTAATAAATTTCTGAATCTGGATACATAAGCATTCTGATTAAACTAGAACTAGCTGTTTTAGTCTCTCATTGGCTTACCATATCACTTATATCATCATCATGGAATCATCATAGAATGGCCTGGGTAGAAAGAGACCTTAAAGATCATTTAGTTCCAACATTTCTGCCATGGACAGGGACACTTCACTAGAACAGGTTGCTTAGAGCAACGTCCAACTTGGCCTTAAACACTTCCAGGGATGGGGAATCCACAACTTCTCTGGGCAACCTGTTCCAGTGCCTCACCACCCTTACAGTAAAGAATTTCTTCCTAATATGTCATATAAACCCTCTTTCAGTTTGAAACCCCCGTTGTCACATCACTAGATGCTCCTGTAAATAGTTTCTCTCCATATTTCTTGTAGGCTCCCTTCAGGTACTGGAAGGCAACAATTTGGTCACTCTGAAGCCTTCTCTTATGAATTTTAAGAGAGTCTTCTCTTATATCTTATGAATTTTTTGTGTTTGCGTGGTAATGCTACCTTGCACAGAATTTGACTATCAGGCTAGCTAAAGTACAGTAATAGGTCTTGGATATTATTAATTATTATATTTCTACAATGGAAATGTACCAGGGGACAATTAGGAACACATGCTAATTGTGTTTGTATTGCTTAGCTTCATTTCTTGGATTTTTATTTTGATGTATATTAATAGACTTCTAATAGACATGGCTATGTTTTCAGAGGAAGGAGGTGTAGCTGTGTAGCTGTGTAGAATAAATTTGAAGATAGATAAGTCACACATGAAGAAATGCATGAAACCAAAACGTGCCTGGGGTGAGGCAGACACCAAATTAGTGTTTTGTCCATCTGTCTGATCTCCCATGAATTCAGTTTTACTATACTAAACATGTAGTAACAACATATTTGAGTATGAGTGGATATAATAAATTAGGAGCTTGAAAATAAAGTTACGATAAACATGCTCTGCCTTCTGAAATCTGACACACCGCACCCAGAAAAACAAAAAGGAGGTAGTAGAATCAACGCGCTTGAAGGGGTTTTTTTCGGTGTAGACAACACTGTAGCATATATTGACATTAAAAGCTTCAACTTTTCAGACATCTTCAAGGGAGCACTGAAACGTGTCTTTCCTGTCTATCCCATGCAGGGAATTACTGGAATGCAGCTTCTTTCATTACTTCATCGTCTTACCTCCACTTCTCCACCTTCCAAGGGGAAACCAGTGCAGACATCTCCTTCTATTTCAAAACATCAGCCTCAGATGGGGTTTTTCTTGAGAATCTGGGTAACACTGACTTCATCAAACTGGAGCTGAAATGTAAGTATATGCTTCTCATCACTATTCTTGGCACCTGAACAGGGTTTATGTCAGATAGTAGGTTTCAAGAAATGTGTATCATTCAGTAAAATGTGTACGCTAACTACATTCTGAAAAAACTTTCAAATCAAGCTGCTTGACGTATTTTCAGGTTGCCTTATGTGGGAAGAGCACTTGAAGTATATTTGGATTGTTTATTTAGGGGAAAAATACAAAGCATAGAACTGGTAACATCAATTATAAAAATGACACTGACCTGAAAAGAGTTTCCAAAATTGCATGGCAGAATTATTTCTTAAGAGCTTATTTTTTTCAGCTCTGTATGCTTTTCTATTTTATTTCATGGTTGCTTCAGAAACAGGGAAAAGAAAGAAAAAAGAGAGACCATCCTAATCATCACTGCAAGGAGCCAAAGAGCTGTAAACTTGCATATGATATTTAAAAGCCATAAAAAAATCTCATAAAAATAAATCTTTATCACCATTATCTGTTAACAAAATTGCTGATCTGAGAAAGAGAGTATATGATATCAAGAGGTGAGTTAATTTTATTATTTAAACCACTTTTAATGGCCCAGGGGCAAACTTTCCAGGGAAAGGTGCCGAAATCCTCAGCTGTACCTGAATTCTGCTTAGTGAAATTGAAGCAGCTGAATTAGGGAGAAACATGTTTTATGTCTCCTTTGTCCTCCCTTGACCCTGCCATAAATGGGAGCAGCAACAGGCCTGCTGTGCTTTGAGTGGTTGTTATTACAGCCCCTAGCAGCACATTACAGCAGTGGGGTTATATGAGTGCAGCAAGCAGCCTCCCTGCACTCCAGCACTGGGAAAAGCATGTGTGCTTCCTTTTGCTACAGGAGCTACTCATGGACACCAAGGAGCCAGCTCTAAATACTGATGCACAGAAAAAGTTGCTAATGTTAAAAGAGAAGAAATTTCTTGTGGACCCCGAATAACCTATCTTTTATGCAGATGCAATATAATCTACATGCACACATCTAATTTTAAAACAAAAAACCATTTTCAACACTTCCCAAAATTTAAACACAAATCAGAATGTGGAGACTTAGAAACCACCAGAAGGCCCCTTCAAAATGCATCTGAATTTTTTCCTCTGGGTAAGAATAAAATGCCAAGTTTCAATTGGGTGAAAGTATGTTTCCTTCTTTCTACAAGGAATTTATTTCATGTTGCTTAATCCCAGTTTGTCTAATCTGCAATTAGAGCAAATCAAAATAGCTCCTATTGAGTCACAGGAGATAGTCTTAATTGCTTTAGCAAGGGACACAGCCCTTCAGTAATAAAGTGGCAGCTATTTCTAATTTCCCTTTGAATTTAAATAGTACTTCTAATCAGCTGAGGTGGGCATTTTCAGAGTTTCTTGCTCTTCTACTTTATGAAAGGTGGTCTCTGCTATTGTAATCAGACCAGTCATGCTGTTCACTTAGCTAAATGGTGACACTAACAGTGAATAAAGGCGAGTTGGCAGTGACTGTAATTCTTTTGAACTCAGCTCAAGATTAAAAGTAATCATGCTGCAACTGCTCACTGAATAGATGCACCAGTTCAAGAAAGTACGTGGCAGTTTACTCAGAATATCGTTAAACAGGACTTTAATTTTAAGCCCGTGCTTGAGATCCGCTGACTTTGCTGTGACCTGGCATATGCAACCTCTTCCTTGTGTCCTATAATTTAACCCTTAGATTATAAATTCTTAGTGGCAGAAATTGAAATATCATCTGTAAAAACAGATGTGAAACATTGGTAAAAACTATGTTGACTGTATTTGCTATAAAGTACAAAGCAGTTCATTCAATGTATTTCCATTCACTCTACCCTTTCTTTCCCAAAAACTATTGCTTGAAATTTTCAGAGCCCCAGAAACTAGGCCTTTCTGTGACTTAAATGTTCTACCAGTCACAGCTCATAAAGTGACTCAAAAAAAGTGTTCAGAAAGAGTTGAATGTTGTGAGTTTAGTAACAAAGAGAAACTGATTCTCTCTTCTGAATTGCACATTTATTTAATGAACGTTTGTTTTACATAGTTTTTATGTTTGTTTCATTCTAGTCTGTACTTATGGTTTTCTGGAATTCATTCAAATGGAAAGTAAAGTTTCAGAATTTCAGAAGTTTCTTACACAGTTTACAGTAGAATCTGCTACTTCCTAAAGGTCTGTTTCCCCTTTACAGAAGTCCTGTAAAATTAATATGTGAATTTCTCCCTCAATAGGAACACAAAGTTAAATCAATACAATAATTACAGAATTATCCCTAAACTCTTTCCATTGGCAAGCTGCTTTTTGACTAACCCATCACATTCTCTAGTAGAACAGCTATTTTGTATTAAAGGTTTTTTACATAATAACCATCATATTTACTGCAACTGCTGTACTTCAAACAACCTGTTCTCGATTTCTTTACTTTTTATCATTCTAAAGGGAAAATGTTTAAATCAGCATCCTGCCAGCAGACAGTGCAAATTCTGTTTTCTTCTTCCCTTATGTGTATAATACCTGTATGTACCTGTAATACGTGGTTAGTGATGTATAAGCTTAGCTTGAAGTCTTTGGAAAGCACAAAAGTTGTTACTAGGAAAACTCATTAAATTATTTTACTGGTGTTCTGAGCTTGGGTCTAATAAGTCTTAAGTCTTATATTGTCTTAAGGTCTAATAACCGCACAGATTTGCTCCAGGTTCATATAAAAAAAGAAGTGGAATTTGCAATATCTTGAAGAGTAGCTTCATACACCTTCACTACAGCCCCAGATTGCCATCTCTGGGGAGAGGAGAAATACAGGAAGGAAAGGAAGAACATGTTTCTCTGATTTAAGAAATAGCCCTTCCAAACATCTGAAAAAGAAGACTGTCAAGAAAAAAACCAGTGATATAATTCTACTGTGAATGTGGCTGAAGTCTTTAACTATTCCATTTATCAAGAAAATCCTCTGGCAGGCTTGTACTTGTCACCATTCATGGAACAGCTGACAGAGATATAGAATTACCTGAAGCCTCAACTTTTACATACACCAGTAAATCTACAGAACCCCATTATTTTCATAGCTGGCTGGTCAGCTGACATTAACTAGGACTGCTTAGAAAGGAGGTAGTTGAATAAGGTACTAATTTTTCTTAAAATCAAGGGTTGGACTTGATAATCTCAGAGGTCTTTTCCAAACCTGTTGATTCTATGATTCTATGATTCTAAGTCACTTTTGCAACAGAAAAAAACCATGAGGCTTAGAAATAAAGGTCAGCTTGTGTTTGATCCTGACATGAACATGTAAGAGAGGAAGGATCTTTCTTATTTATTTATTGTAGAAAGCCGGGAATATTTACAACCACTGCATTCAGGGATGTCACTTGGCTGATAACCCCTGCAATGCTAGGTGCCCCAAAAAGTCTCCCCAAGGAGTGATCATTGAATTTGGCAGCTGTGAAAGGGATTATGTGGAGTAGCTTGCTAAAGGGAGCAGTGGTATAGCTTCAGGGTGGGTCTACTTGCTCTGTGGGCAAGGGATACTGACAGCACTCTAATACCTAACATTTGCATATGCAAAGTCCCACGATGCTTCTGGTGCTTAGCTGTTAGCTGTTTCTAGGCTACTCAGTTAAGGCATAAGTAACTCCTCTAAAATCAGACAAGAAGCAGTGACAGACTAGGGACCATGATTCCCATTGCTGTTTGCTTCTACCCAGAGAGCATGCTTTCCTCCAGACTCAATGTTCTAACACAAGACTGATTAATATATTTTCTTACAAATTTTAATAACTCCATCACTTTTTTCTCCAGAGGCATCCTAAAATGGAATTCTACCATATCAATGAGTTTTCCACATAATACTTAAATTACCATATGTTGAAGTAAATACAGCTTACATTTTCCACCGCTTGATTTTTCACCTGGGTAGGGAAAGTGTTGTGACCTTCACTATTTCTTTTAATTGAGTTGTTACATTTTTTCCCTAGCAGAAGGTCACTCTTTTGTAAAAAATCCCTGTAGTAACGCATGTTGCACTAGCCACATGTCAAAAAATGCATAGGACGATGAAACATCTCTTCATCCCAGAGGCCCATGAGAAGTTATCAAATTAAATGGAAAAACATTACATTTCTTCAGGGAAATTTATGACCCAAATGTTCTTACAGCAGTATTTGCGAACTCTCATCCTATTCCAGGACAATGAAAGCTTCAAACAAACAAACAAAACAAACAAAAAAACCAGTCTGAAGAACTGCAAGCAGCATTCTTTGAAAGATAAGATTCCATTTCAGATGAAGTAGGTGATGCAGAAATTCTTGATATTCAAATAGAGATTTATGTCCCATCCAAGAAGACCAGTTCTACCTGTACCTTCTTCTTCTGGGTATAGGTGCCCAGTCTGGCATGTGGGAGCAAGCCAAAGGCAGAAAATAAACATTCCAGCTAAAACTGATCAATAGAAAATCCTAGGCACAGGGCTATGAGGAAATTAGGTCGAAGCTTCTGTAAGCAGCGTGGACTCTGACAGAGAACTGGTACAGGTTGCTTTACTTTGGTCTGCCTCAATGTCAGTATGGCATTCTGTGCCTTACAGCACATCCCCTCAGCATTATCATTCTTCTTTCAAGGGTGATGTGATGCCTTTCTCATTGCCATAAAAGCCACTTTAACAGTCGTTTATGTTCAGTGTCTTATAAATCAGTTGCAGCTCACATAAAGTTCAAGGTGGGAACTGGTTAGCATTCAAAAAGCAAAGTTCTCCCTAACTTTGATTTGTATTGGACGAAATACATGCAACAAATGGCAAACTGTACTGGCAGTACCACCCACTAGTTCTTCTCAGGTGTTGGTCCTCATTTCCAGTCTACTTTCTGCTACATACTGAAACTGCATAGGCTTTGTTGCCTTATTCACATGTGCTGATCTTTGTCCCATGGAAAGTGAGTATTTACTATGCTGCACAAAATTACCAGGTGCTATAGGCATATGACAGAAACAAACCTTCTGCGTCCTTGAATTTAGATCCTCACTATCACACAGGCAGTGACAATGCATAACCTGTGTCTATCACTCTAAATTTATCCAACTCTCTATTTAAAATAATTTGAATCTTTGCTGGCTGGACAACTGTGTTTCAGACTTTCACACCTTTGTTTTTTAAGAGTCTTCTCATTCCTAACAGTTTGATTTGTATCTTTTCTTTATAGCCAGACATTCTTTTTTCAGTATTGTTCTTTGGCTGAACTAATTATTTTCCCTTTCTAGCATTTACTCTTTCCCCTTGTATATTTATGGTGCAATCACGTCTTCTCTCAGCTTTTAATTGCTGTGGTAAGCAAGATAAACTCACGTGGTTTCTTCTCATAAGATATTTTCTCTTTTTCTGTTCTCTGGTTATGCTAATAAGGTTCTTCCTACTCATTGCACCTTGAATTCTTCGTTCTTAAACACAGGTAGTCAAGACTACCCACATTAATTCTGGTAATAGTTTATTAGTGCCCTCTACAATTAAATTAATGCTTAGGCTGCCCATTGTCTCCTAGGAATTTCTGGCTGATCACACTGGGATACTGTTTATTATGTATTATTTTCTGACCTTTCCAACCCTGTGTTGCTGGCAAAATAAAAAAAAATAATATGCTGACTTCTTGTGCAAAGATATTCATTATAATACTAAATATGACTTGACCCTAACCAAATTAGAGGTCCTTTAATTTTCTGATGACCCGTACTTTACCCATGTCATCAACAATCTCTGCAATTCTATTTTTCATCTCTGCTCTTTTTGGAAGAAAATCAAATATGCTAAATCTATAACAATTCTCTTCTTCCAAAAATCAGAGGGTTTTTTAAATCAAAGAAGGGCATGTATTTGTTGACTTTGTTAAATCCTCTATATGATTTCATATTCTTTGTGTTCTGCCTCACATTAGACAGTGATGTCTGCTTTACTTACTGACTTCTTTTGTACTCTTACCTTTCTCAACTGCAGGGTAAAATCTTGTCACTAAGTCATTAAACTATGATAACTCCATTAGTTTACATTTTCTTTGTAATTTCCTGTAATTTGGCATAAAAATTCACATATAGAACTGAAGTCAATACATTGATATATAAAGACTTTCTTTTCCTGATACTCTTCGAAGTGACTGTGTGACTTCTTGCATTAGTTCATGCAGTAAGTAGGAGCTGGATCCCACTTTGAGCTCAGCTGACTTCTACAAGCTCAGTTTTCTCACTGAGTTTTCTGCTTTAACACGGAAACAATAACACATTCCACAAGAAACTAGGAGGACAAACTTCCTCTCTTCTTGATAGTAATGACTGATTTGGTTTACTTCACCTCCTGAAGACAAGGTGTCAGAGGCTAGATCTACCAGAAGGCTTAAGTATCTCAGTACCAAATGTTGATACTAAAAATATCTATCCACCTGCCACCTAGCAGGAATCATGTCCAGCCCATACCAGATGAAATTTTCCAAAGGAATTTCCTCAGGATGTATCCTCTGACAGGCCCAGATGTACCTGCATCTTTGTAACACCTGAATAGCACATGAAGGGCTCTGGTTTCAGTGAAGTAGGCACTGTTCTGCCTACTTTACATGGTCAGACTAGGCAGATGTTCCCTCTGCGTTCCTTTTCTCAGATACCTACCTGCACTGCATCCTCTAGAACAGGTTGTGCAAGGCTGGTCTTGCTAGTAAAGACTGAGGCAAAGAAGGTGTTTATTACCACAGCCTTTTCCCTGGGTCCCCTGCATCATTCAGTGTGCCCATATTTTCCCTAGTCTTCTTTTTCCTACTTAAGTACCATTAAGGTACTTGCATAAGACTATCTTCTTTTTGCCTTGCTCCCTCCTCTCAGGATCCTGACCTCTACCGTCTCATGATCACAGCTGGTGCTGTCTTCAACCTTTCCATCCCCAGCAAACCCCTCCTTTTTTGAGTGTAAGGTCCAACAGAGCATCTCTCCCCATTGGCTTCTGTGTCACTTGCACCAGGAAGTTGTCATCAATAGCTCTCCAGGAAACTTGCTTATGCTCCACTGTTTAGTCTCTCCAACAAAGACAGGAGGATCAGGGCCTGTGAACATGAAGCTACTTCTAGCTGCCTCTAGAAGGTCTCATCCACTTGTTCTTCCCCGCCAGGCAGCCTGCATCAGATCCCCACTGTACTGTCACCCATACTATTCTGCTCTTGAATCCTTACTGTGGCACAGTAATTGGGAGAAAGTTCTCAGTCAGGCACAAGAAGTTGGACACAGTGATTATGTGGATGATTATGATTAGATTTATTGCTAATACAGTATCTAAATAGCGCCAATGCAGCATCTAAACAACAACTCTATCATTATTCCAATGGATTATATTATAATGAGGTCATGGTCCCTCCTGTCGCGTCACAAGCTTCAGTGAGACACCCTGGTTTTCTAAACTTCTCCGAGAAGCCTAGATATGACTAGGTCCATTTAGTCTCACATTTGATCTATAGTTTTTGTCTAAAGGGTTATAATATACTTAGGTTTAGGTAGAAGCATACAGGTTGACAGTATTTGGCCTTGCAGTATTCACAATTGCAAAGCAACAGAGCACCTATGGAGCTACTTTAGGATTTTATCTCCATATGTGACCGGACCTTCGCACTTTTACTCACTCTTCCAAAGTGAGTGTTCCCCATCTTTGGGCTGGATGTACCCTTGAAGGGGCAGGAATCCACCTGGAAGCTGCCTTCTGCCTTGGGAGACCAGTATTCCTCATTGGCCCAGTCTCCAGCATGATTTTATACCCTTATGCAGGCTGATGTGCACCACAGTCAATCACAAATATCTCAGCTCCCCCATCCCCAGAATACATCAATTATGCAAGCACCCAGACAGTTCCTCCTGCAACTTCCACCTGGTGTTCTTAGGACAAACCTCTTTGCCCATCAGAGACAGCAGAAAAGAAAGGAGCAGAGAGGATGCACACAGAGACCTGCCTTTGTCACTGTCACACATTTAATCCTAATCATCAACATCATCCCATATGTTGAAACGCCATGAGTGAGGAAATCTGAAAGGGTCCAACCAGGCTTCATTGTTTCCTGAGGCTATGTGTCCTGAATCCAATGGATCTTCTGGTCCTAAATTATTTAGATATTTTTGAGAATCTTTCTTCTTAGTGGTTAAACAGTCTTGATATTCTGAAAACTACTTCTTTTATTTAAACTTTTTAGGTAAAGTGTTGGCAATTGCTTAGATAGCCTGTTGAAAGTCTGAATTATTCTTTATTGTTTTCACCAAAGCAATTCAGTTTTAAAGTAGAAAATTATTTTCTGTGACTAGATGATAAGATATAATGAAAGTGGAAGTGTTTTTAATAATAATACAATTATATCCATGGTGCATTAAATATTTATGCAGATGATCAATTCAAATTTTGTCAACAGACTGATTCAAGTAAATATAATTATTTTGTCTTTAAGAGTTTGTGAGAACATTATAAAATGGCAGATGCTAAATGTTCACATAGAGTTTTGGCCACAGATTTTCCAAACACTTTGCAGCATTTCTTCATGGTTTAAATGGTAGTTTAAAAAAATATCATTTTAAACCTCTCTCAATTCAGGCTCTATCTTTCTACCTTGCCTTGCAATGGTTGTTTTCAGTATAAGGAAAATGAATATTTCTGCTCTCAACTTTTCATTCAGAAACGTTGCACACATGTATGATTTCTTACATTTTAAAAGGAAAGAAAAACCATTTGTGTAAAATTTTGTTAAAAAGTTAATAAAACAGTAATCTATTTTTTAAGAGTGTGAAGGCAGTTACTATCACACGGCTGCTATAACACTATCTTGCATAATTTAGACTTTTTAGATCGTCTTGATCTAAATGTCTTGGTTTTGTTTTTAAAGTAGAGATTTTTGTCTCAACTCATGGACTGAGACAGAGTTCTATTAGTATGAAATCTTAAAAACAAATGCTTTATAAATTCTTAAATTCACTCACCCTTTTATTTTTGCCACTGCTACAGCAGGAAATAAGAACAAGTCTCCTGTTGACTTTACATTTCCTGAGACTCATGCATAGTCAAGCAAAGTAGTTAACATAAGGTGGTTAAACCAGGCAGGTCCCTCACTCACATGCTGAATCAAATATTCTGCCCCTGATTACCATGAAGTCTAAGAACATATTTTTACCTCCAATGAGTCAGTTCTGTTTTCCACTCTCCTCTAGCACTTCATGATACTTCTGGTTTGTATTTTTGGTAGATATTTTTTCCTGCTGCAGAGTAAAAAGTAGACAATACCAAAGATATCTTCTTCCAACTTTAGGGGTCTACCCTGGGTGTTGGCAAATGTAAATTATTACAAGTATATTTTCCAGAGTAGAAAATCTTTGTCTAAAACTTCTGATAAAAGGAAGCCACAGTCAGCTGGGCCCATCTACCCTGACCCCTCACATGTGCCCTTTTCATATACAGTTACTACACTAAAAATAAAATTGAGTCATATTTTTGGATGGTCTTTTTTTATTGTGGTAGTACAGAGCATAGTGCAACAGGGTCCTTACTCTGATGGTGACCCTTGGACAGCCACAAAGAAATAAATAGCTCATAAAATAGGCATTAACTGACAAAAATTTATACGGCCTAGCAGAAAAATCAAGAAATTCCTACCACCATGAGGACCTTACTAAATGTAAAAGTGTTTGGGTAGCTACCACTCAGGCACCTTAAAACCTCTACAAGTCTTAACCACAGCCCACAGCAGAACCTACAGCTAATACACAAATTACAGAATAAGGAAAGCACAACATGAAAGGAAGAAGAGGACACAGGGAACATGCTTTGTTTAAAGGACCATCACAGAAGTGTGAGTCTTGATGTCTAGTTTTCAGGTCCTGCACCAGGCTCATACTGCTTTTAGTATCATGCACAATTTACAATTTTGACTTATTTTTATGACATTCAAATGCAACATAATTGAGAGGGGGTTTGATATCCTTGTATCTGCTTGTAAGCACTCAGACCCATTGCTCAGCAGCTTTAGGACGATGACAACTTCATAGCAATTTTTCATAGTAAAAGAAGCCACTCCTTCCTCTCAAAAAATCTCTCTGTTGCTTTACCATGCTCAGACATAATCTGATTTCATGGACATTACCACCCAGTTTTATTTTGCCTTTCATCCAACAAAAAATAACTACCAGTTACACAAACCTTTTATGTGCTGCATGGGAGAACTCTGTTCTGATGTCTATGCTTTCCCCTTGTTGCAGTGCCTTCTGTTGCACAGGATCAGTTCAGTTTCATGTTAAAGTATTGCAGTTAAAAGGATATAATGAAGTATATTATAACCCATTACAGACAGGAAAACACACACCTCCTCTGCTTTTCCACTCAATGCACTGACTATAGTTCCCTTTGTGTGAATCATCCCTCACAAAAGAGACCAGAAGGTATTGCTCCTGTATTATTTTAAGCATTAGTTACTCTCATGAGATGAATCAACAGACCTTCAGTGAGTCACCACTCCCATTCCTTCCTTCTTTCCAGGCAGTTAAGTAGTTATCAGAAGAGGTCTGGCTGAATGGGAGGTAACATCTATCTGAAATTGTCTTTATTGCCTTAGAATTAAAGCAAGTAGGTATTTTTTCAAGCTCTGCTCTAACCATCTGATGTTTGACTTTAAACAAGTCCTTTCACATATCTTTGTTTCAGTTCCCTGTTTGTGCAGGACCGTTAATGTTTTTTTGTTCTTAGTGCCCATGGCTGAAAATTGCTGCATCAACTAAAATATAATGATAAAAGTATGAGAGTTGTTTCCAAGTGCTTATCTACAAGACAGCTGCAGTGCAATTAGCATAAGTGAAGCCATTAATAAATAATGCTAATAAATAATTATCTTTTTAGGGTATATTTGGCCTTTACATGATGTTTCATGAGAAAATTTGGTACTTTCGTTTAATGCAACTTTTTTTGTCCCCCAAAGCAATCTAATCTACTGTGTAGGAAGACTGGTATTTATGTTTCACTGGTTAATTAGTAGTTGAGATTTTTTTAAAGTGAGATAAAAATAACTTCGTTATTACCAAAATCAAATCCCTCCTTATCTTTGTCCTCACAGAGATGTTTACTCATTATGAGAAAGGTACTATACTGAGTTCTGATTTCCCTCCATATTGAGCTACAGTATAGTAATGCCTTTCCAAAATATTGCAAATTATATGTGCAAGTGCTTGTCTGTCAGTAGAAAGGGAACTGATGTTTGTCCACAAGGCGAGAAAAGCCAGGACCATTTTTTTTTTTACTACCTTGCACCTGGAGAGCATTTAGCCAGTTTCAGGTAACCTGTGTGCAGTTTAGTGTAATACTTCTGAGTCAGCTGGTATATACTGAATATCTAAGATTAAAACCACAGGTGAGGATAATGAATTTCAAGGCTCAGCATGGATAAAATAGGCAAAGGTTATTATAGTTGAGGGAGTCTAATCCAACATAGGCAATGAAGGAACAAAAAACCATCAAGCTATTCAGTCAGCCAGATATACGAAAGCATATTTGAACAGTCATAAAATGAGATGATGAAAGAATGATATTAACATATTTAATTCCCATTAATCCAAAGAGGCTTGGTTCCTGTAAACAGAGAGCTAGGATTTAGACTTATTATTTGTCCAATTGTTGAAATTACTTGTCCAGTTGTAAATCTTACTAGAAAGAAGATATTAGAGTATCGTGAAAGAAGGATAATAACACACTGAAGTTCACTCCTTTTAAACATGAAGTAAAATAATTTAAATGTGTGCAGTCTTGTCTTACAATGTGAAAACATAGTCACATGCATAAGAAAACAGCAGCTTTTGCTGAATCATGTCAGCGTCTCTCAGTACATCTAATTCCCTGTCCATTTGCAAATAAATGTCACTGCAATTTTACAGCTACCAGATGTAGATACTGCACACAGGGGAGACTGAATCAAGTGCCTTCAGGCTGCAAACCAAACCGTGGAGAAAGTGAGGATCAAAAATATGAGAAGGATAGACACTTTAGGGGGTGCTCTTTCCTGCATTCAGCAAAGCCTTTCTCTTTATTTTTCATTCTTATTTAGGTTTTCCTTTGGTGTGCAGGATACTATGAAAATCTCAAGATAAAAACATATTAAAAAGGTCATAAGAGGCTTCAGACATTCTGAAGAGTTATGTATTCCTAATGAAATTGCTCAAGAATTTAATAAATTCTATTTATCATAAATTAGTTTTTTTAATCTTTTGGATTACTATTTGTGTCTTTTTTATATATTATAGTATAATTTTGTCCAAAGCTTTAATGATTGCAGCCATTCTGCTATACAAGTTTTCCTTCCTTTACCTTTAATTTAGAGGTTAATTTCTCTTCTCCTTTCTATACTTCTATACTTTTCTAGACTTCCTATGACTGAAGGTAAAATGTGTTTAAAAATACTTCCTCCAGGCAACAAGAACTTCACTGAGAGAAATCAGTAATACTGTTACAGAATTTCTGAAATCCTCACTCCTCCTCATGGCTAGGCTTTGCGAACGAAGATTTGGGAAGGACTCTACCCACTTTTCTTGCAAGCACGTTGGTGGCTAAAAAGGCCAATACGAGAAAGGCATGTCCAGTTGCAAAAGACACAGCAGAAAGACTCCTTAGATGGTATATTCTGCAAGGCTCGATTCTTTCTGCGTTGTCTTTTCTCCTCAAGGGTGATCCTGCGTGCTTTCTCAAAAGCATCAGCAGCGTTATAAATGGTCTGTCTCCAGGCCTCCCAATTAGAGACCAGAGTAGACCAGTTATGGCGATCAATATGCCCGAGGCTGAGTTGTTGCTTCAGGGAGTCCTTGTATCTTTTCTTTGGGGCTCCTCTCTTGCGGCAGCCAGTGGCAAGTTCACCATAAAGCAGGATCTTAGGGAGGCGGTGGTCCTTCATCCTGGAGACGTGCCCTGCCCATCGCAGCTGCGTTCTCAGTAGCATGGCCTCAATACTTGTGATTGCTGCCTGTTCAAGAACAGATGTATTGGTCACATAATCTGACCAGTGGATGTTTAGGATTGTACGGAGGCAGCGTTGATGGAAGCGTTCTAGGAGACGCAGGTGGTGGCGGTAGATGACCCATGATTCGGAACCATATAAAAGAGTAGACAGCACTATGACTCTGTAAACACTGATCTTGGTACTTTTCTTCAAGTGTTTATTACGCCAGACTCTTTTATGAAGCTTTCCAAAAGCACTATATGCCTTCGCTAACCTATTGTCTATCTTCCCATCAATCTTACCATCTGAGGAGATGAGGCTGCCTAGGTAATTAAACTGTTGGACTGATTTGAGTTCTGACTGGCCGATGGTGATGTGGGGATGATGGAGGACTTCCTGAGGTGCAGGTTGATGGAGAACTTCAGTCTTCTTTAAGCTGACTTCCAGTTCAAAGAGCTCAGCAGCATCTGCAAAGCAGGATGTTAAACGCTGCAGGGCTGCTTCTGTGTGGGCAACAAGGGCAGCATCATCAGTGTAAAGCAGCTCCCGGACAAGATGGTTTAGGGTCTTAGTGTGGACCTTCAGTCACCTTAGGTTGAATAGGCTTCCATCAGTACGATATCGAATGTAGATACCGTCCTGATCATCGAGGTCTGCCGTGGCCCTTTGGAGCATCATGCTGAAAAAGACTGTGAATAAGGTAGGAGTAAGAACGCAACCTTCTTTCACACCATTCTTTATTAGAAAGGGCTCAGAAAGTGTGTTGCCATATCTGACTTGGCCGTGCTGATCCTCATGAAGTGAGATGATCATTTTAAGGAACTTGGGGGGACAACCTAAACGTTCCAAAATCTGCCAAAGACCTTTTCTGCTCACAGTATCGAAAGCCTTGGTGAGGTCGACAAAGGTTAAATAGAGACCTCTGTTCTGTTCCCTACACTTCTCTTGCAGTTGTCTGAGAACAAATATCATGTCTGTGGTGCTCCTGTTGGCTCTGAAGCCACACTGACTTTCAGGTAGAATTTCTTCTGCTATAGCAGGTATTAGTCTGTTCAGGAGTATTCTTGCCAAGATTTTGCCAGCAATGGAGAGCAGAGTAATACCACGGTAATTTGAACAGTCTGATTTAGTACCTTTCTTCTTATACAAGGTGATGATGACTGCATCACGAAGGTCTGAAGGTAGTTCGCCTAGTTCTCAACAGCGCACCACAAGCTCATGAAATTTAGCATGGAGTGCAAGGCCCCCATGTTTCCAGACTTCAGGTGGAATTCCATCAACCCCAGCTGCCTTGCCAATTTTCACCTGCTGTATGGCCTTGAGGATTTCTCCTAAACTGGGGGCAGTATCCAATTCATATTTCACCGGTTGTTGTGTGATGGACTGAAATGCTGAGTCTTGGACTACACGGTTGGTACTGAAAAGAGTCTGAAAGTGTTCAGACCATCTATTCAGAATGGAGGTTTTATCTGTCAGAAGTGTTTGACCATCTGCACTGAGTAGTGGGCTTTGGACTTGGTATGTAGGCCCGTATGCTGTTTTCAGGGCCTCATAGAATCCTTTGTGGTCCCCTGTATCTGCACATAGTTGAGTTTTTGCAGCTAGATCGGTCCACCACTTGTTCTGGATGTCACGGAGTTTCTGTTGGAGCTTGCTGCATGCAAGACGAAAGGCTATTTTTCTTGCATGACAGGATGGCAGTGCAAGGTGTGCTTGGTGGGCAGTTCTCTTCTTCCTCAACAATTCCTGGATTTCTTGATTGTTTTCATCAAACCAGTCCTTGTTCTTCTTGAGGGAGAACCCTAAGGATTCTTGAGAGCATTGCAGGATGCTGCTTTTAATATGCTGCCAAATTGTTTCAGGAGAGGAATCTAAAGAATCTGTGGAATGGTTTTCGAGCCTAGTTTGAAGGTTTGCCTGGAATCTTTCTCTTACTGTGGCTGATTGGAGATCGTTAACTTGGAATCTTCTCCTTGGCATACTGCCCCTTTTGGGTTTGAATTTGAGATTGAAATTGAGTTTACAGCGCACAAGCCGATGGTCTGTTTGGCATTTTGCGCTGGGCATCACGCGGGTATGGAGGACATCGCGGACATCTCTCTGTCGCACCAAGACATAATCAATGAGGTTCCAATGCTTAGACCTGGGGTGCCAGGTTGTCTTCAGGCTATTTTTCTGCTGAAAGATAGTATTGGTAAACTGTTGCTCCGCGCAGAATTCTAGCAGAAGTTGACCATTATCATTGCAGTTTCCAACACCATGCTTGCCTAATATTCCTTTCCATGCTTCAAAATTTTTACCTACTCTGGCGTTGAAATCACCAAGGATAATGATCTTATCATCTGCTGGTACCTTTTGGGTAAGGCAGCACAGGTCAGTGTAAAATTTATCTTTTTCAGCAGGGTCAGCTTGGAGAGTTGGGGCATATATACTAAAGATGACAACATGATGCTTGTTGTTTAGTGGAAGGCGTAGGGAGATAATGCGGTCAGAGTGACCTGTCGGCAGATTTTCGAGTTTAGGGACAATAGAGTTTTTGATCATGAAGCCGACACCTGAGAGATGTTTTTCGGTTCTGGACTTACCTGACCAAAAGAGTGTGTAACCGGCACCGTGTTCTCTGAGGCTGCCTTCCTCGTGAAGGTGAACTTCACTGAGAGCAGCAATGTCAATGTTGAGACGGGCCAGTTCATGGGCAATTAGGGCAGAACGACGCTCAGGACGTCTGCTATCCGCAGAATCGAGCATGGTTCTGATGTTCCAACATGCTAGAGTTAATTTAGATACACCTTTGGAGGCAGGTGCATGCCTTTGTCTTTTGCTCTTTGTGCAACCGCATTGGAAGAAGATGCCCGTTGGTCTGCGGTTAACCAACCGGGTGAAGGTGGAGATGAGCTTTGTTTAGGCCACCTTTTCTAGGCCCCTCTCCAAGTGGAGCAAGCAGTGCTGTCCTTGAAAAGGCTGCTTGGTCGTTCAGGGTGCTGCCCCAAGAGACTCTTATCTCCGTCAGTCTCAAATGACCAATATCCTGAACCGCCTGCATGCAGGGTTGAGTCTGCGGCTCCCAGTGTACCTTTCACCTACCGTTTCGACCCTCGCCCATCGCTGCAGGACTTTTTGCATGTGGGTAAAGCCTTCAAGCCTGCGCAATGGATTTTTTAGGTGAGATGCAGTATGCGCGGAACTGAACCCACCCTTTAATCCTAAGGTTCATCTGCCATGGCCGAGCAAGCTTGGCCGGTGGCAGCGAGGTCCTCAGGATGTAGGTTTGATTAGAGTGACCTTCTCTTAGATGGATGGCCTTACAGGGCTAAGCGAGCTCCATCTGCCCGGGTTTGGGATGAGAGTTGTCCTTCTCCTAGGATGACTGCCAGAAGGCTAACGAGCTCATCCTGCCCAAGAATGTAGTGTATCTGGTCCTATGGTTTTGACCTGTCTGGCATGGGCGACCCTACCGAAGGCATGAACCATCGCCAGCATAGCTCGCAACCACATAGGGGTACATAGGCTACGTACCTGTTAGAGCGAGTTGGGCAAATCTTTCATTTCCTACTTTACTAACACCTATTTATATACCATCATAAAGAGATAACCAGGAACAGCCCTTTGTCCTGCCCACCCTTTCAGGATGTAACAGAGCAAAGCAAATATATCCAGAACATGCCGAACCTGGGCAGTGGCCGCAGGTGAGCCAAAAGTAAATAAGTAAATAGACAAACAAACAAACCAACCGACCAACCGTTCTGGCCCCCGTACCTATCCAAGGCTGGGGTGCCTTTCAAGGCCCCAGCCTGACTGGGATCCCCATCAATCTAAAAGAACCCACTATCCACCCTGACGTTATCCTTCCCCCACTGTGTCACCACAAATTTCAGGCACATTGCTCACCTGTGACATTTCATACGGGACAGCCCCGCTCTCCCACCCGCCAGTCAGAGGACAACCACGACCCGCTCAAAGCCCTTCCCCTCTGCTCCCTTCCCCTTCCCTGCCCCCTCCCCCCCCAAACCTGGAACGGCAAACCTCTGTGTGCTCTGAAGCTGCCCTCTCGTCTTCCATGGGGGTGCAGTACCTGCCAGAAAGGCTCCCCTTCTCTCTCTCTCTCTCCTTTCTCCTGCTGTAACCGTACCTGGGCTCCAAACCGCGCGCGCTCTGCGTTCGCGGCACGGGACCCCTGCAGCGCGCGCAGGAGCTCCCGACCCGTGCGGGGTCCTGCGCCGTGGGCGCAGGGCTTCCGGTCAGCGCGGGGTCTTGCGCGGCATGTGCAGAGACTTCCGGCTGGCGCAGAGCCCCCCCGCCCCCCCCGCCCCCTGCCCCCACCACCCCCCCTGCCCCCCCCGCTGGCGCGGGACCCCTGCAGCCTTCTGAAATCACTTATATTTCAAACTAACTTTACAGTTATATTATCAAAATGTTAATGCTAGTAGCAGTCACTGTACTTCCTTTTTCACAGGGAAGTAATATTTTATCAATACATACGGTAATCTCTATTCCCACATATCTCCAGTCCCTGAACATCAGGGCAGGGACTGGAGGAACAAAGTCTCTCTTATCACAACCCAACTGAGGTTCAAGACCACCTGAGAAAGCTGAACAAACATACGTCCATGGGACTGGCAAGATGCACCCCACAGTCCTGAGAGAATTGGCTAATGTAGTTGCTAAGCTACACTCCATGATATTTGAAATATCATGACACTCAGGCAAAGTCCCCAGTAACTGGGAAAAGGTAAAAAATGAACCCTGGGAACTACTGCTTAGCCTTAACTGTCTGCCTGGTGAGATCATAGAACAGATCCTCCTGGAAGCTATGTCAAGGCATATGTGCGACACGGAGGTGATTAGAGGCAGCCAACATGGCTTCACCAAGAGAAAACTGTGCCTGACTAATCATCAGCCAATTCTCTCAGGACTCTGGGAGCCATCTCATAGGGTTCCATAGACTTATGTACCTTCGTTCTCCTCATGGGGTCATGAACCTGATGTTTAGTTACAGTGGGAATCACTTTGCTCTCCCAGTCCCCATCCTGCTGTCCATCCACTCAAGAGGTGTGGAAAGAGAGGTTGACATGGTGGACTGAGGCAAAGAAGTTGTTGAGTACCTCAGCCTTCTCCTCATCCATTGTTACCAGTTTTCCAGCATTGTTTATCAGGGGTGGGTACACCTTCTTTGACCTTCCTTTTCTGTTTAACATACCTGTAGAAACACTTCTTGTTATTCTTTGTATCCCTTGCCAGGTTCAGTTCCAGCTTTGCCTTGGCCCTCTTCACCTCTTCCTACACAATCTACTTCATCTCTATACTCTTCCCAGGTTACCTGTTCTTGTTTCCACTGCCTGTGCGTTTGCTTCTTTCTCTTTAGTTTGACCAGCATTTCCCAGCTCAGCCATGCTGATATCTTGCCTTCCTTGCCTGATTTCTTACTCCTGGGGATGGCTAGCTCTTGCCTTCTATGGAAGACTTCCTTAAAGGTCCGCCAGCTCTGCTCTGCCCTTCTCCCTTGTCCCTGAGGGCAGTTTCTGAGGAAATCCTATTGACTAACTCCTTGAAGAGCTGGAAGTTTGCTTTCCTAAAATTCAGGGGCCCACCTTTACTCCTTACCTGACCCATATCCCTCAGGACTGCAAACTCCACCAATGCATGATCACTGCAGCTCAGGCTGCCTCCAACCTTGATGTCCCCAATTAGCTTGCTTACACTGGGGAACATCAGATCCAGTATTGCATTCCCTCTGGCAGGGCTGTCTATTACTTGGCTCAAAAATTTCAGATGATGGATCAGATGGATTGTTCATACCTACAGAATATCAAGTTTTTCTTAAGGTTCAGAAAGACACTGAGCCTCACTTGTTCTTGTATTGTATCTTGTGGATGGATTTATAGCATGAGAAGTGGGTGTTAAATAATGTTAAATCAAAGCAGTAGCTTTACTCACCCTTTTTTCCTTCTTGACACTTACATAAATGATTGCATAAGATCCAACAGAGTATAAAGTTGCATGATTTTTCTTTGTTTTATTTGTAACCTACAGGAAAACGTAAAGTGTGTCTAGCCTGTACAATGAACCCCTCTGTTAGAGAGATACCTGAGCTATTTCTAAGAAAGATAGCAAGTCCACATAAATCAGCACTCAGCTATGCTGGATTTGATCCTAGGTGCAGTATAGTCTCTCATTAGAACGAATTACTGTTGGCACAGCATCATGCTGATGCAGCTGTGCAGCTTCCAGAGCTAGTTCATGTGGCACTTAGCTCAGGGATCACTGCAGTCTTGGGCATAGATGTGCACTGTCATTTGGTCAAATGAATGACATTTTTGGTCATTAATTCAAATGGACATTTCATTTGGTAATTAGATAAATGATGAAACCATCCAGATGCTTAGTCCAATTATTGTAAATACGGTCATGATTTTAGACAACTACCTGATTATGAACAGACAGCCAAGCTACGCAGTAATTTCTGTATTGCAGTCAAGCAACTTGGAATCAACAATTTCTCTCTGTTATGTTGCTTTGGTAGCTTTAATTTTTAGTTGTGTCCTTTGAGAAGTGGCCTCCTTAAAGCATGTCCTCTGTTCCAATATGGCACTTCAGGGTACCATCTGTAGCCCTTTCCACCTCTTTTCAGCAGCCAGGAACAACCTATCAATGCTGTTTCCATGTCAGCATTGGCATGGCCTCTCTCAGCCCTGTGCAAATAAGGGCACCAGGGAAAGTAATTTAGATATGACTTTGTAAAACTGTCTTTAAACTCAGCTAAGTGTGAAAGGTGGACAAGAAAATTGCTTTCAAATCCTAGAAAGCCCTCTTTTCTATCCAGAGTCTACTAAAGGCAATGGGAAGGATTCCAGTGACTATAGATATGAGACCTGATTTTGACTGTGGTGATGGATTTCATATAAAAATACGTAGACGACTAGCTCTATGTTTCTACATTTAGCATCTCTATCTCTTGATTAAGTTTTCATTCATTTTCAATCATTTCACTGAATTCTGTCTACTGGTTTAGTCAGAGAGCCCTTAATCAGAGGTGTATTTACAAACAAACTGTCCAAGAAATTTGGCAGATGTTGCCCTTATAGAGATAGAATATTTTCAAGCTGTTGTTTTCACAGAACAAATATCTGTCTGGCATGTTTAGTTTACAGTTTATAGCTTATCGTTGTGTACTGTTTTACAGCCAAGCAAGTGAGCTCTGATTCTAGCTGTAACAAGGCATTTATGTTCTAAGAACTGGATTTCAAAAGGATCCTAAAGAAGTTAGATACTATTCCCTTTGATGTAAGTCAACTAAAACATCAGTAAGTCCCATTTGAAGGGTATAAAAATACATCAGGGGAGGTAAGAGAAACAAAGTACAAGGGAGGAGATGAAAACTTGTTTTGGAGAAAGGATAATGGGGCAGAAGGAGAGAAATAGAGAGATGGGCATAAAAAAACTGGCTGTGAGGAGGGTTATAATCCCTCTTCCTTTTTTTCACAGTTTATGTGTCTTCAGAGCTTCCATCTACTGCATAGCATTTTCTGAGTATCCAACCATCCATCAACATCTCTTTCTTTACTGGCAGCCTCATTATAGCTAGAGATCCTAGCCTGAAATATATCAGCAAAATCAAACTAGAAAATAGCAGGGAGAGAAGATACTTGCACACAAAGAGTTCAAGGAAAGTGGGAGATCAAGCTAGTCATAGATTTTGAATACCAGAAAAGTCTATCAGTTCATTTAACCTGACTTTTTACATGGCAAAGGACATAGCAGTGCATGCTACTTCCCTCGAAGTTGACCCTCAGAACTTGTGTGTAACTGAAGCATATCTACCAGAAAGCCTTGAAATGAAGGACTCAAGAACATGGAATCCTACAGACAGTGCAGTCATAGAATCACAGAATCGTAGAATATCAGGTTAGAAGGGACCTCAAGAATCATTTGGTCTAATTTTCTTGACAAAAACACGGTCTAGACAAGATGTCCCAGCACAAAATCCAGCTGAATCTTAAAGGTGTCCAATATTGAGAAACCTACCACTTCTCTAGGGAGATTATCCCAGTGGCTGATTCTTCTCATTTTGAAAAGTTTTCTTCTTGTGTGCAATCATAATGTCCCTGGGAGTAACTTCTACCCATTACTCTTCATCTTTTCCATGTGACTTCTTGTAAAAAGGACGTCTCCACCTTCTTTGTAACTACCCTTTAAATACTAGAACACAGTCATAAGGTGTCCCCCAAGCCTCCTTTCTCAAGGCTGAACAAACCCAGTTCTCTCAGCCTTTCCTCATGTTCTAGGCTTCCTCGTCCTTTGACCATTTTTGTGGACCTTCTCTGGACCCTCTCCAGCCTGTCTACATCTTTCTTATCTAGTGAGGATTGAAACTGAACATCGTACATCCATGTGTGGCCTGGCAAGCACTGAGAAGAGTGGGAAAATAATTTCTCTATCTCTGCTGGTGATGTCCTTGTTGATGTTACCAAGCATCCTATTTGGTTTTTCTCTGCTGCAGCATGACACTGTTCACCCATACTGAGCTTGTTGTCCACCAGGACCTCCAGGTCCCTTGCCACAGAGCTGCTCCCCAGCTGGGCAAATTTCAGTCTTTGGTGCAGTCCTGGATTATATCTTCCCAGGTGCAAGCACTTATATTCATCATCGTTGAACTTTATAGGTTCTTGTTATCCCACTCGTCCAGCCTAGCCACCTCATCCTGCACAGTGGCTCAGTTGTATCCCTTCCTTTTTATGGGCAAATACCTCTTGGATTTAAGATGGGATCTGAATAGAGCTAAAAAACAAGAACACAGAACAAAGAGTGAGAAGGGCATTTTTTTTGCCAAAATTGCTCTTCTGTGTTCTGAACAGATGGCTGACCATGACCTGAGACCTTAGGAAATTGAATCAATAAAAGGAAAGTGTTCAGATTTAATTATATGTAATTACACAAAGCACAGAAAGGGTAAAACTAAGACACAAACCTCAGCTTATTGAGTGAATATATGTAGTAGGAGCACATAAAAAATTCACCCTCATTCAATATTATGAAATTTCCATCACAAAACCTTTTATTGACTGAATAACCTAAAACCCACATTTATTTTTTCAATATCATATTATAGCAATTTCAGACATTTGTTCAAAATCTGATTCTTATTCTCGTTTCTTAGAAAAACTGGCTTGAGTTTTACCATATTTGATAGAACAGAAAATAAAATTATCATTAGGAAAACTCACTTCATGAGCTACAAAGTGACTGAGCAGTACAAATCTCTGGGACCTCTGCAGTTCATTTTCTGCATCTTTCTGAAAAAAAACCTTGTCCTGGTCCAGTTGGTCACTGTGGATTAATAGTCACATATGTACATGTATGTTAGACATATTTTAATCACCACATTCAAACATTTGACAGAATAATACCACTGTCACATCAACCAACAATGTATTCGAGTCAAAGAGGGTTGTATGTGTAGACACAGAGAAGCTGAAAAGTACAACATACTTAGGAAAAAAAGCTAAATAATTGCTACTCTTCTGCACAAGTAGTTGAGCTGAACTTCTGAACGAATTTGATGTTTTACTGGCTCTGGCTGGGATGGAGTCAGTTTTCTCCCCAGCAGCCCATATAGTGGTGTGGTTTGGATTTGTGCCTAAAACAGCATTGATGCCACACCAGTGTTTTGGCTATAGCTGAGCAGTGCTTCCACAGTGTCAAAGGTTTGTCTCTCCCAGTCAGGAGGCTGAGGGTAGCAAAGACATTGGAAAGGGACACAGCCAGGACAATTGACCATTGACCAAAGGGACAACACCTTGATCAGCAGTAAAGCTGCGATAGAGGAAAAAGGAGGAATGGGGGCAGCATGGTGTTCTCAAAGTCCTGTCCAACCTGACCTTGAACTCTTCATTCCCCCAGTCCCTGCCTTGAGATTCAGAGTCTCAAAAGATGTGTGAAAAACAATTGCCAGTGAAAACTGAGATAAGAAAAAGCTGAGTACCTCAGCCCTCTCCCTGTCAGTTGTCACCAGGTAACCTGTCTCATTTTGGGCAGTGGTACAATTTCTTTTGTCTTCATTTTCTGACTAACGTGCCTGCGGTCAGATATTCATCCATTTCTATTAAGGTACAAGTACCTGTTATTTTACCTAGAGATGTCCCCAGTTGGAAAACATCCTTATTCCATACACTGAAAATAGAACTAAGAATGAAGACTCAGAACCAGCAACATAACTTGCACACGAGATATCCTGTCATGAAGCCTCTGCCCATCTGTAAAGTTCATTTCATTGACATGTTTCATGTTTTTTCAGTCCATCAATCTAGCAAATAAGTTTCCTACCTTTTGGTATGAGAATCATGTTTTTAGGCTGTTTGTGGAAGGATCAGGACAGTCCATAGATGCTGTATTATCTTCTCTAACTTTCAGCACATCAGTAAGGTACATGCACTGAAAATGACCTTTCATGAACGGATTTTTCTGAAATTCTTTTCCTTCCCTAACTATCAGATTAAGTATAAAAAGATAATATTAATTTATACAAATGGTACTCATTTCAAAGTGAATAATGTACTCCAATAAGTACAAATTTAATTGTTTGTCTTTTAGGCTGTGATACAAATTTCAGCTCAAAGCCATGCATAAAGTTAGACTAAGCAAGTGCAGAACTGCTTGAAACATCTTTATTTGCCAGTTTTCTACACTTTCCCTTTTCAAAGAAGAATAACTTTCCTTTAAAAAAATAGAGATACTTCCATTCAGAAGACCAAGAGTTTGCAAACAAAGAAGCATTCTTCTAGAGGTTTTCAAAAATCCTGGGTGCAGTAACAGTAAAGTTACCCACGAGCAACGTTAACAATGTCATCAGCTGCCTCAGAATAAGAGCAAAAGTCTGTTAAAAGTTTCTCATTTTACAGTCTTGTAGACGTACAGCTTTTGGGAAGCATTTTAAGCCTGACAGTGAAGAGATCTGAAGCGGTTGTTCAAAGCAAAAAGTAAAGGAGAATTATACACACACCCTTGAAAATAGACTTGAACACGACATACAATTTAACTACTGGAGAGGTTTTACTCTAATTCCTAATTCGCCTGAGTTTACTGGCAGAACTGCTGAAGTTACAAAACATCATTAAAATGAAACATCTTTATTTCTTTAACAGCAAGCATTGGCTCATAAAAATTTTGTGCCTTGTTAAGTGCAAAAGGCCAAATAGACTAAATTCATGGCTTATGAAAGGCAGTTCATTCAAGAAATTAAATTATTTTATTCAGCAGAGAACAGAAAGTACAACAGCTTTTGTTTTTTTCTTTTAGAAGTAGCCAATTTTGAAAAAAAATCAATTATATAATAAATGTGGTTTGAAAGAACATTCTCTGTAAAAAGTTTATTCCTATCCTTTCAGTTTCATAAAAATGCTGTCAATTAAGTCTGACATAACCTTATGAAAATCTATTAGACCATGCACAAAAATATTTCCCACTATTTATCAGTATTATGAGTAGTAATGACCATGGAGTGATGCTTCTATCACAATTTAATGCCTTCACTGAGTAAGATTTTTACAATAGTATTTTATTAATTCAACCAAACAAGAAACCACAGCTGTGCTGGAACACTGAGACCATAATTGGGCACCTGAGATTTTTCAGAGGAATTAAAAGGGAGCTCTGGTTTTTTTATTTTATATGTAAGAAAAACAAATGGAATTCTGGGGTTTTTTACTTGTCTGGTATCCTCCTTTGTGAATGCTATCATGGATAATCCATTGCCTGTTAATCCTTTCATCTGATGTTTTACCATCAGAATATAATTTTCAGCCCCAAGTTATATAAATTAATATAAGTAGGAAAGTCAAAATTATACTTCTTTATTCCAAAATATTTTATATATTATTAATCACACTCACCATTTAATAAATAAGTATCAAGTATATGTTTGCTCAGGATGACCCAAAGGAGTGTTTAATAGGGCCTAAGGGACATTTGCAAAATTTCTAAACTTGATTTTAATCATCCACTATAAACAGAGCACTGTAGTGCCTACTAAGGATCCATTTCCTTTTCAGCCATAAAAACTCACATAGGTCATAACCACAGCATTATTAGTTCATTGTAAAAATGAATTGCCTCTCAAAATTAAAAAAAAAAATTAGACTTGTGTGCCATTTTTAATCAAAATGCTTGTTCCCTAAAAAAAAAAATGGAAACTGGAAAGCTGCAGAGATCAAAGATTATTGTTTAGGGCCTGTTGATGTTTTCTTCTAAAAATCTAACTCTTTCTTAAGTTAGAAGGCACTGAATGTGCTTATAAATTCAGAAAGAGGACTTGACAATACATATTTCTTCTCAATATGACTGCTTACTGTTTAGGTAGTATAAGTGAATGTGTTTACAATGTAAGGTTGTAAACAAATTATAAACACCTTTTGCTTGATATTTCAGCTGCTACAGAGGTCTCCTTTTCATTCGATGTCGGAAATGGGCCAGTGGAAATTGTCGTTAGATCTCCCAGCCAGCTCAATGATGACCAGTGGCATCGGGTCAATGCCGAGAGGAATGTCAAACAAGCCAGTCTGCAGGTAGACCAGTTACCCCTGGAGGTGCAGAAAGCACCCACAGAAGGACACACGCGACTGGAATTGTACAGCCAGCTCTATGTTGGTAAGATGCAGAGTGGGTAGCCAGGCTTTGCTCTCACATGATGGACATTCTTTGCCTTGAGTCTGGCCAGTAGCAGTTGGTTTAATGTGGGAAGCTGTGCTCCTCAAGCACTTGCATGACAGCAGTCGGAAGGGAAGTGGGGGCAGGGGGGTGGGGAAGAAAAGACAAGCATGTCCATAAATACAAAGATTAACTAAGAGAATGATATTGTGTGTTGGAAATTTGTCAGTTTTGTCTTTCTCCACCTGCAGCTCCTGGCTGAAAGTACCTCCAGCAGGCCATAGTGCCAAACTTATTTTTTGCCAAGTGCCTCTACCAGACATGCAAACTTATTCACTAGGAAAGTGAGAACTTCTGCAGAGCCCTTCCAGGACTGCATGTGCCTGCAGTGCCCATCCTAGCCTCAGCAGCGCTTCCAACCTCTTTAGTTTTGATCATTGTTCATCCTTTTGCATTCACGGCTCTCACTGCGGTGTTTTCCCTTTAGTCCCATGGGCTGTTTACCCATTCAATGTAGGAAAGCACCACACAGTGTTACACAAATGCATTCCCTGGAAACAAGTTAGGCCAGCTGCTTTCTGGAGCTACTGGTTTCCACTACACTTTGCGCAGGTTATTGCAGCAGCACTTGTATTTCTCTGCCTGTTAGCCTTGGGGCTGCAAAGTCCCGACATGCCAAGTGTCATTAACTGGAATCAGAACTCCATGAAATGTTGAGTAAAGAAGCACTTTCATACCTCTCTAGATAACTGTAACAAGAGAAGAGGGAAGGGGAAAAGAAAAAAAATCTCTTTTTTTTTCCCATGTTAGTCAGCATTCAACAAAACAAATGAATTCAAATGATGTTTAAAGCCTTCATTGCCTTAGTAATCAGCCCAGTGTCACTGCACTCTGTGTGTAATGTGTCACCAGATGTGCAGGTGTTATTTACAAGCTCAGGTTCTCCTTTACTGCTATGATGTCAATAAAAGGCAGTTTCAAAATAAGCTGAAAGATGAAACTTGTTTAAAAGAGAGAACTTTAACCTTTTAAAAGAAATACCAAACCTTTTGCCGAAAGCAGGAAGAGCTGCGTTTTTTTTCCAGTCTGAGTTCTTTGAGAATTGTTACTAATGATGATTTTATTTGTTAGTTTTGAATTGACTGCAACACCAGTAAGGTCTTGAAATATATAGTACCTATATTGCCAAAACATGAATGTCAAAATCTGCAACGGATTTTTTTTTCTTTCTGAATAATATCTATTCCATATATCTTGGTGATTGGAACACACCTCTCAGAGAACAGATTTAAACCTTACCCAGAGACCAACCCAGAGTGAATTTGAGTTGGGAGTGCCCAAAATGAACACCTGAACATCAGGCCCTGGAGAGTAATATCAAACAAGAATTGTTTCAGTGCCTCCTGTTCCTCTTTCTATAAAATAAATCTGTAGAATAATCTATTCTTTAGGCCAGCAAGAGAGTCTTAGGTATGATGACTTTGTGTCCTAGGGGCTAGGACAGTCACCAAGAGGGGAAAGAAGGTTTTTCATCACTGCAGTGTATATGAGTTTACATAGAATAGAATCACACCAGAATTCCATCTGCCCTGTGCACTCAGCAGAGACCAAGCCTTGCCTTCTCCAGTCCAAGTCATCCAATTACAAGCACTTGATTTGAGGTGGCTGTCTCTGGTTCATATTTAGTCCTCTTCCCTACTCAGATAAATACCATCCTCTGTGCTCTGTGGTGATGAGCATTCAGATCTCCTCGGGGACTTTTTGGCACCTAGGGCACTGCAGTAATCAAAGGGAGGAGAGATGAGCAGAAAGGATGCCAGCCACTCACTGTTATTTACTTGCATTTTTTAATTTGCTTTTTTTCATTGTTGTTTCTAATCCAGCCTCAGATATGACTTTCCTAGCTGAAATCATATTTTTCAGCAAGTGCTTACTAGGGATAAAAAAGAACAGTTCTTATTAACTGCTATGAAAAATTATCTCCACTCAGACTTTCAAGTGTAGCTTTTGAGTGTTACATTCTTTACTCTATGTTCAGACAACTAACCAGTGTACCTGATGTTGCTTGAAGATTAACATCTGTTTTTCCTATGGTAACTGAGGGTGGAGATTCAAATCTTTTTCTTCTTTGCCTGTTGTGGCTTTGAAAAATGTAACACTGCAAAGCATAATATGGCATTATTATTAGCATGAGTCATCACTAATTATATGGAGAGAAAGGCTGTACCTTAGCAATCCAGCCAAGCCCTTTTCTTCCATCATTATCTCTAAAAACCTTGAAGCTGAAATTAAGTGAAATCTTGCAGTGTAGGGCTAGAATCTCAAATGTCTATTCAGCATAAAGCAAACACTTATTGCTAAAAAAATCTACTAGTTATGCTTATTTATGGTATGGTATCAAAAGGTTAGGTCTCATTGATTGTACTGTCATTAGGACAAGACAATTCCTTGCCCTGTTAAAGAAGTTACCATTTCCAGCTGTTGTCCCAAGCTTAGCAGGATATTTCATGTAAAGCAACAATAAAATCTGTTCAGTGTTGTCATAGAGTTTTACACTCCCTCTCAGGTGCTGCAGGAGGCCAGCGAGGATTCCTAGGCTGCATTCGTTCATTAAGGATGAACGGGGTGACACTGGACCTAGAAGAGAGAGCAAAAGTCACGCCAGGGGTGAAGCCTGGCTGCTCTGGCCACTGCACGAGCTATGGGATGTACTGCGCAAATGGCGGTAAATGTGTCGAGAAATACAACGGCTACTCTTGTGACTGCTCCAAAACTGCCTACGATGGACCATTTTGCATTAAAGGTAAATGCAGGAGGCAGAGTATGAGAGAACTATTTGCATAAGAAAAAAAAAGCACCATAGAATTGATGCTTCACTTTTTATTAATTAAAGAAGTAAATCTTGTTTAATACTTCTTGCTAACAAGTCAAATTACACACCCAGGATTTAAATGTGGCTATTTAAAAACACATCTCTCATTAGGACTATATGTTACCTCTTTAAATCAAATAACACAACAACAAAATGCATCAGGAATGACTATAGTAACAGCAAGTCTGGCAGACCGTATTCCACAGTCTCGAGCTGTTGAACAATAAATTCCAACTAGCACAATGTCATGGTTACTTCTTTAGAAAACGCATGGATTTAAACAAAAGCTACCTAGTCATTCAGAAATATATTTGAAGATATGTAGATATGAGGTTTGGATTGAGTATCTGAAGTACTGGGAGGCCAGCATTTGGTTTAAAAATTATGTCCATTCGTAACCAGAACAAGTCTTTTAGTAGCTCAAACTGAGTTAGAGATTGAATTTACTAGGGTAAGGGAAGGCACAGACCTCCCACACCTGTGTCAGTCCTTTCGAAATGCCTAAATTATGTTCTTAATTTTCAAAATCAATTATTGCATGAGACCAGTTTAGTATGGACACAGGTCTGCATGAGAAAGTAAGGCAAGGAGCAAAGGAAAGAGAGATACAAAAATGTGCTGGTTTAAAGGTAAACCAGCAGGGGAAATGAACTCAACTCAAAAGAGAGATTATAAGTCAGAATAACAATTTAATAAAATAATACAATAAGTACGATTATACAGACAAACAATTGGTTTTAACCCACAAAACCCAAATGTATAACCCAGCACCCTGGGCATGAACAGAGTGGTGTTCTTTCGGCCCCCTGAGTCCAAAGTAAAAGGAGAGGGGAAAACCTGTTGGTGAGAGTGCTGTTGCAGTCTGGTCAAGAGTGGTGATTGCAGTCCAGTCGAGAGTGATGGTTGCAGTCTGGTTGAAAAGTGGTGGTTGCAGTCCAGTCGAGAGTGGTGGTCTGCAGTCTGGTTGAGAAGTGGTGGTCTGCAGTTTGGTTGAGAGCGGTGATCTGCAGTCTTCCTCTGGATCCCACGAGTGGTTAAAAAAGTTCCAAGACTCCAAGATTATATATTCTCCAGTTCAGGCAGGAATGCCTAGTACTTCCCTAGGGCAGGGAGTACCACAAAGGATGTGAGGACAGGGAGGTATCCTCCTGTCTTGAGGCCTCTTAACACCTAGTTTATAGCCCAAGGAGTCAGGCTGCTCTGGGCAGAGGATGTAAATAGTCTATTGATAACAGTTTCTGGGAAATGGCACGGAAGGCTATAGAATACACAGTTTTGGATTACACCTATACAGTAATGAACTGGTCCCAGCTGTTCTAACTAGGACAAACAATAAAAAAGTGAGAATGAAAGTATTAATTTATTTCCACTTTTTTTTCTTGTTCTGACCATCAAATCTGTTGTTTTTCCTAGTTATTTTAAAAGCTTTCTCAGAGTTTCAACTAAAAATTGAAGGCTCTTCTCATCAGTATCCATGATGTTAAAGAAATCTATAGCCTCACAAACTGTTCTTCTGCTTTTACGTTCCCCTCTGTACCAGGATTCCTGCAGGCAGGCTTTGTCACCAGATACCGAAGTCTCTTCATGAAGCTGACTTGGCAGTAGGGGACAGAGCCTGTCATTTGATGTTCTGGTTCCCAACTCTTTCTTAACATCCCTTTTTTTTTCCAAGCCAAAATCTGAGAATTATTTTATAAATATCCATACCCTGCTCCCTTTTAGCCACACTTAGAGGAAACCAAGTTTATAACAGAAATAGGCAATCTTTTTACCTGATGCTGGGTTATGGACTGTTTTCTCCCCACACACTTCAACCACCTTCATTTATATCCATATATATCCACCTTCCTTTCATTTTATCATAGCAAAGCTTTGCTGGTGTTGCTCACAGATTGGATCACCCTCTTCCAAAAGCTAAGGGATTGTTTTCACATCACCAGATATTCTAATGAATCTCTAGCATGATTATTTTATAAATTCCAATAAATATGATATATATTTAGTGAAGCAGAAGGGAAGCAGCTGCTTTTCTACATAATGGCTTCCACTGTGCTTGCATGCAGGAATTTCATCAGGTTTCACGATGCTGTGTTACTTCAAAGACCAATTATAAAACATGTCCATCAAATTCAGGACTGTACATACAGCAATTCCTGAGAATGTGAATACTGTGATTTTGATTAATTTAGCAAATGGTTTATCATGAATAATGGTAATGCATATTTAGTATTTCTGTTCACTAATGCAGCTATGGTAGAGGAGACCCATTTGGGTTGGAACTGTGTCAGCCTCTTACAGATCGCATATGTTGACTTAAAAAAAAAAAAAAAAAAAGAGAATTACTGCCATGCCACATGCCATAATCACTGAATTCACTTTTTAGTGTTTTGTGTATTGCCAAAACTCATCACACTAACTTTTATTTGTATGTTTTCTGTTTCTCTTATGGATAGTTAAACCCCAAACTTCTGCCAAAACTAGCTCTAAGCTGAAGTGTTTTACTTTTCCTGGATGTGGAGCTAGCAGAATAAAAACATACCACTAGGGGAATAATTGAGCACCTAGCACAGACAAACCCTGGTTGTGGCTGGTCTATAAGCACTGTCATAGCAACAGAAGTAGTATTATGTTATATCATACTATTCTCCTTATCTCCTTCTCACAGTGCAGCCAAAGGCCCCAAGCTCTGACAGTGATACTTTGGACATGCAGCAAAACTTGCTGTAAGCTACTGCTGCTGGGCAGCACTGAGTCATTCAAAGGTACTCATGAGAGCCCGGGGATCTCTCTACCATACAGTGTTGTGCCATTTAAACATGACATCAGATCTCTGCTTAAAATATCAAATCCATTCCAGACTAAAAATAAGTCTCTAAATCCTTAAGGTCTTATGTACAAAATGCAAATTACCAGTTTCCTATCTGTTAGTGCTGAAAATTGATATACTCATCTACAATATTCCCAAGTATGATTTAGTGTGGGTGACTTCACAGGGCTTCTCTGTAGAAAGAACAATGGGGCACTGGGGAAAAAGCTAGAGGATAAATTACACAAAATAGACTGTGTTTGTGTTTTCCTGTAAAATAAAAATATTACTTAAATTATATTTTAATTGATTTGAATGAAAAGGTCATAATATGCCTATTTCAGTTCCTTTTTTTACTAATACTTTGACACTTGCCCTTCTGCAAAAGCACTGAAATGTCTGTGAACATGTTTTCAAATACTATATTATCTGTTTTCAACATTTTTCGTTCTTTATAGTAAGGATATAGTTGAATACTGCTTTGTCACTTGTGGTTTTCTAACCTGCACCGCTGTATGCTATTTGTTGCTGTGCTGGTTTAAAGGTAAACTGGCAGGGAAAATGAACCCAACTCAAAAGAGGTTATAAATCAGAGTCACAATTTAATAACAATAATACAATAAATTCAATTATATGGAGAAACAATTGGTTTTAACCCACAAAACCCAGATGTATAACCCAGCACCCTGGAGCACAAACAGAATGGTGTTTGTTGGCCCCTGTGCTGAGCCCCATGTGGTCCCCCTGAGTCCAAAGTAAAGGGAGAGGGAAAACCTGTTGGTGAGAGTGGTGGTCGCAGTCTGGTCGAGAGTGGTGGTTGCAGTGCGGTCAAGGTTCTGGTCCTCCTCTGAATCTGACGGGTGGGGGACCAGAAGTCCCAAAACCTCAAGATTATATACACTCAGATTCGAGTGGGAATTCCCAGTACCTCCCCCAGGGCGAGGAGTTCCACAATGGGTGATTGTGAGTCATGAGATATTTTTGGAATCCTTGGTGGGCCATTAGCAGACATGACCCCTCAGGCTGGGTGTGAGTATAGGAACACCCTCCTATCTCACAGGCTTCTTAACACCCAGCATACAGCCTGAAAGGTCAGGTGTGCTCTGGACAGCTGCTGCAAATGGTCTATTTGTTAACAGATCCTGGGAAATGACATAGAGGGTGTAGAATACACAGTTTGGGTTACACCCACACAGTGATGAACTGGTCCTGGCTGCTCTAACTAGCACAATTGCTATTATGCTGGGTGAGTCTAATATGAGGCAAGCAAGAATATTTCCCTTTGTTGTCTTAACTGGGAATTCACATTCACTGCTGCCAAGAAATAACAAGGTTAGTGCTTTGCAGGATAAACTAGGACTAGGTTTCATAACTTTACTCCTCTGAGTAAATCTTCCAAGCCAAGGAGATCTGTTGATTTGATAATCAGTAGTGCCTGACATTTTAAGTCATCACATTCAAGCCAATATGAGATACTACCGGAAAAATATGCAACTCATCTGGAGCGAAAGGTGGCACAATATAACATCTTTCAGTATAACACAGACTTCTCTTCCCATTGGTTTTAATTTCCCACAGGAAACTTTTGTCATCCCAAAGTTTTATGCTGATATTCAAATCACTTGCCCATGGTAAACTTTTTGGGTTTGGTTACATACTGAAACTGCTAGCACAAGTGATGGGGAAAATGAAAGGAAAAAACCATCATTAGTATAAGGAAATTACCTTATAATGTCTCATGAGTAATTAACACACATCACAATAAAAGCAAGTCTCACTTGTTGTGGGTTCTCTTGCTGATGAAATCTATCCTTAGAGCCACTGACTGATGACTGACAAGAAATTGCATCATCTTCAGCCTTATTAGCAGCACATCACAACATGATTGATGTTGTAGTGGCCTGGAAATTACACTATTTTTTTACAAGGACAAAAAGAAGAGCAAAAATGCAGTCTGACATCTATTTTAACTTTATTTTTGTTTTGTATTTGAGGCATATGCAATTGGCTTTACTTTTTTCATTGCTCAAAGAAATTGCTCTGAGGAATAGCTGCAGTGTTTCTGCAGTCTTGCAGATTGCTTTCTGACCTTTCCCTGTCCTTTCCTTAAGCATAAATTCTCTTTTTTGTTTCTCCCACAGCTGTCCTATCATCATAAAAGCATTTCTGAGAAAACAATTAATTTTTGTTCCTTTAAAAAGCAAACTCTTTCCTCCCTTTAACAACAAAAAAAAGCAAAGGTCAAATGCAGGGCATGTGGCAGCATTCTGATACGGGACATACGCCAGGGAGAAAGCATTCCTCCTTTGGTATTGAAATGCAGTGGAACAGCAGTAGGAGAAGAAATTGCGAACCACCAAGATAGTGTGGCCAAAAAAAAAAAAATTTAAATAGCTAGTGCTATGACTCATGTGCCTTCAGGTGTGCTGGAAAGGGCAAATTCAAAGTTTCCCGATTTCTATGCAGTTACTCAATTTGCATCAACAAGCACCAAGGAGACCAGAAGAGTGTATACTCTTTTTTCTTTTCTTCTTTGGACTAAAGCTCAGATTCACAGTGTGAATTCTCACAATCTTTATGCCAATGCCTGAACTAAGCTCCTTCATGTTTGTGTTTGTATTTGCATGAACCCTGAAAGCACTTACAAGTAGTGTTGTCACAGTCAGATTTTCTTCCTTTCTTGCTTCCTTCTACATCTCAGTGAGAAAAACCAGCTTTTTACTAGGCTGAGTGCATGCATGACATGGGAGGGGGAGGTGAGGGGCAGCAGCACCCTTCCACGGACTCGGAATGGTACTTGATCACCTCCAAATTCTGCCCTGGTTATTCCCATTCAATTCCATTTATTTTGCTTGTTGCAAAAACATTGCATTTTTTTGGCTGAAAGCAATTTTGGAGTGGTGATTGTCAGAGTGGTTTAAGGTAACTAACTTCTTAGCTTTCATAGTTCATAATCACAGAACCCTGAAAATCAAGGCAACATTCCCTCCTACATACAAAAAACTCTACTATATGCAACATGATTGTGATCTGTTAGCTGAAAGTTACATGAGAAATTTTCCTGGGGTTGTTAATTTTAGGCTCCCAATATGATAAGTCTGAATGCTGCAGATGGGCTTTTTTACATGTAGGTCATACTTCAGGACTTGGGTTTTATCCTCTATTGAGTAAATATATACTCTAAAAAAATAAATATGCTCTGTAAAGCTATTCCATTCTTCTGTCCTGTCAATACCGCCTTACTAAACATGCACAGTTGTACTCTGGTGGTTTGAAAATTGCACGTCAGTGCAAGAATTCTTTCACTGGGGAAAAAAAAATCTTTTTCATTTTTAAAGAAAAACAAACCTTCCCCGTAGTACTTACTATCCATAACAAACTACTTATAAAATGCAGGAACTCCTTATTTTATGTGCAGAAAAAAAATAAATCAGAGTAATAAGTTTAAAAAAAAATACTAAGTCCTGGCTCAAAAAATGTGATAAACTTTCAATTTCTTTGTCAGCTAACTGTAATAGGCCTGCTGTGGTGTCATCGTTCACTGGATGAAGATATTTTATGAAAGATAAATAGAGCAGTTTCAACAACATTGCTGGGTGTTGCATGCATGTACAAAGGCAATTCAGAGTTTTGAGGTTCTCACACTAGACACCCATGTGCAATATTTATGCACCTCTATGCTATTGAAGTAGTTTTGGCACCTCTCAAGATGATAGGGTATTTATCCTTACAATAGCTCCGTGATGTGAGGTGTTTTTATTATGATAATGCAGAAGGTGAACCAGATGATAGAAGCAAGGATTTGTTCACATTTAAAGTAAGTGGTACAGGAAGGAATTGAAGTCAGATCTCACCTGTCACTGCTGTTACTCTGAATACGGTGCAATTATCAAATGACAGTCTCTAATATTTCTCAAATGGCTCTTGCAAAGATGAAAGTTTTTCTCTGAGGTTACCTAAAGAGCACCTCCATAGACTCCTTGGCAGAAAATCTTGAAACCTGGTCTGTTGTATATTTGACATCACATTTTTCTTCATCCATCCCATTTTATTTGCTTTTTTTTCCCAAACCATTATGGCTATTTCCACTAGAAATTGAGCTAGTTTTTCATTTAGATTCAGCAGACAATACATGGCACCAGTTGCCATTCCCTTACTCTGAGTCTGCTGTCCCAGACATCAGTTCAAATGGCTGTAAGTATAGAAAGATTTATAGTACTTTCAAATCAGAGCAGAATGAAATGCAGCTGCAACTTTCCTGACATTTTTAGGCTTTCCTTGGCATGCACACTTTTGTTCAGGTATAGCAGATAGAATAAAAGATATCTGCTTTACAGATCTATTGCAAAAGAAGGTTCAGAGCTCAGCCTTGCTTAGATATATTAAACTGCTTCCTGGCAGAATCTACCTGTTGGCATTGACTAGGCAGGCTTGAAGGTGTAATGAATCGGGTGGTTTAATCCCATCTTTAGTGGCACTTATTCTGTTCTACCAAAGGTAGCGGGAAACTTTACGTTGATTTGTGATCAGGTCCCATAGTTTCACTGGTGCATATTATTCTACTTATCCCCCAATTCTGATAGACATTTGTTCAAGAAAGCTTTTTTTTATACTGAGTACTGATGTATTCATATAGAAGAAATAAATCCTCACTAGGTTTGTATTCTATTAATGTCAACAAGCAATTGCTGTACTTTTGTATTTTAGTCCACATATGGAAAGTTCAAACATGCATCACAAATTATAAGAGTAATGTCAGCCAGAATATTAGACTCCAGGATGTAGAACTATACATTTAAATCCCAATTCTTGGCTTCACAAACTAAATACTATGTAGGTAGAATAAAACACTGAGTGAGCTAACCAGGTACATGGCAAGCATTATCACCTTCAGAGCACTCAAATTCTCTCCCAGTTCAACAGCTTTGAGATTCTGACCCTTTACTGATGCCCTATGGCCAGGATGTGTCTCAGTGAACAAGTCTTAATCTTTGTGACCACAGTCTGGAAGTAGCAACAATTTTAGGTGCTTTCTAGCACATTTTTAGCCACAAGATGAACAAGCAAGCTCTGGTTAATATATATTCAATATTCATAACTATATGAGAAATCAAAAAAGAAAGGAAATTATGCATCAAGAAAGGATTTATTCAGCTGTCTACGCTGTCTAAAGAATCTCTGTACAAGCACTGAGTGTTAGAAACCTCTCCAATGACTGTCCTTGCTTAGGATTTTGAAAAAGCTGCTTTTTACATATGGAACATCGTGCAGGGAAGCCATACCAATGAGGACTAGCAAGCAATATCACAGAGTAATAGTTTTAGTTTACCAAATCTGAACAAGGCCAAGAAGGCATTTACGGCCTCCAGATAGGATATGTTTACAGCTGTAAGAAGTCATTTCAGTCAGCTTTGTGAAACACAAAGGAGAGAACCTTTTTCTGGTGCCAGTTCTCGTGTCTTTGCCAGGTTTCATAGTTGTCAGGATTTTGTCTCCAGCTTCTATAAGACAGGTATGCGCTCACTAATAAGGTTACTTTGTAGACTCAGCCTCAAAAAAAAACAAACAGAGTAATGCCATAGGAGTAACCAGCATTACTTTCTCCTTGGTCCCAAGCTAAAAGGTGACAGAAGTCCAGTCCAGTTTACGTCGAAAAATAAGAGATGGCAGTTGGGAGTCAATGACAGCTGTCCTACTGCAGATGGGAGATTCCACTTCTTACGCTGCCACTCTTTAAAAGCTCCTGTGTTGAAACTGGGCTTTTTTTGGGAGGTGGCACTTTTTTTTTTTTTCTGATAGCTCCACAGATCTGCTTCTTTATTTATTAAGAGTAATGTCTGGTACTTGATTCATGACAATCCCTATTAACATTCCTGTTCCAAATATCAACACAGAGCAAATTCAATTCCTGTAAAGCCTGATGAGTTCTGTATCTCTTATATATGTGCTCCCAGGTAGAAAATTTTGGTCGAGCTGTGTTCAACCATACATGTGCCATGCTGACAGTGCTTTTCACTGGTGAGAAAAAGGTAATGGAGAAAGAAGACGAGTGTCTGACTGTATGGCTAACAGAATCATTATAACTACCTTAGAATAGAAGAACCAACACTGACATTTCACTGATGTTAAACCAGCAGCAAAGTAGAATTATGTTCCTACAGCACTGGCCCAGAAATGTCATGAGACAGTGCAAGTTTTGTAAGAGAAATAGGGGGTTTTGTTGCTATTTGTTTTTTTCCTCCAGTCTTTCAATACTCCTGATACCAGACAGAATGAGAGAGTACAAAAATAAAAGTAGCTGTGTGGGGAGAGGGAGACTGGGGAGATGACCAAATCATCATAACCTTCAGAATAAGTTCGTGAGTTCTGAGTACATGTACATTTTATGGGGCAGATTGGGATCAGTTTTCACTTCATCCTTTTTCAAATTGAAGTTGGACAGTTTTGTACGAGACATGCAGTTCATTCTGGGGACATGCACTGTGCTTCATAAAATTGTTTCTAATGATCCACAATTCCTGTTCTGGGTTCCTCTACAGAGCAAGCCCAAAGTTTTCATATTTGCCAAGTCTGTCAAGAGAGGATGACTCCACTGAATATTGGTGTAGAAATAGGTACTACTTTCTGAAGAAAACTGATCTGTTACCACCACATTCTGCCTTGAAAGGGCAGTTTGCAGAGCAACCCTTCACTACACCTTATGCCTGATGTCCCATAGCATTTGAAATATTACAGAAGAAAACAAGAGTTGTTCATGGAAACCTCCCCCACATTTCAGCAGCAGGGTTTGTGCTGCATTTGACCCTCTTTAATCATGCAGCTTGAATGGTTTTCTGGATTGAGGACTTTGATGTTCCATCTAGCAGAACTTCAGGAAGATAATACACTTGTGACCTCCAAGTGGGTAGTTGCTTCATTGGTCAGCACTCAGCATTTCCAAGTCATCATACAACTGCATTCAACATAGAGAAAATTATCTTTTAACTATTTCTAGTATTTCCTAACCCTTTAAACAACCTGCTCCTGTCAGCTCCTGAGTACTTTGGAGCACTGATGCAAGGACTTCAGCTTCTTTCAGTAAAGAGCATAATCACATGCATCAACCTCTTTGATGAGCTGGAACTTGGGGGGATTCAACGTCTTCCTGTTTAGAGCCCAACACACTCACACAGCCAAAGTGAACCTTCCTCTTATCCTTCCGTTTGAAAGAGGTGGTGTGCATGTGAGGAGAATTTCATGGCTCGTTACAATACCCTGTATGCCTGTAATAATACAACTACAATGAAAACTACTTTCTCAGCACAAATCAAGTTAAACATACAGAACATTTTTGCTCTGTCGTGAAACCCTTTTAGAAAAAAAAGTCATAGAATAGAGTATTCTGAGTTGGAAGGATCATAGAATCCAACTCACAGAATCACAGAATATTCTGAATACAATTTCAGAGAGCACCATTTACTTAAAGTTTTTTTGTAGTAATGAACATTTAAAGTAGCAATTTATAAAATTTAGAGCTCTGGAAAAATGCGCTGCACAGTTTCCAGTTCAGCCCCAGAGCAGTGCTGAGGTCAGGACTGAAGGTCCCAGTATTCCCAGAGCGAGAGGCCCTGTGCAAGCATAGTGTCAGGCAATACCAAAGATTGCTCCTAAAATAAAAAGCATGACAAACAGTAAACAGGATGGAGGCAAATATAATTTTGTATCAGTGTGCCTCCCTAGGGGCTGTGGTCCCCCCCCCAGCAGTGGCAGCGTCAAACAGCCAGGAGCTGGCAATGGCCAGCAGCTCTGCCAGTGCCGTGGCCATATGAGTGATACAGCATCTGCCTGAGAAGCAACTTGCATGAGCTAGAAGCAGAGGTTAAAGAAGAATAAATTACCGGTCCCAGGGATATTTTTAAGTGAGTCTTTCACATATCTGGAACTACAGTGTATACTGCTTTAGATTTTTGCGTGCTTATCTTCAATGCACTGTCAAATGGCAGAGGGCATCACAATTCAGGGAACTTCTTTTCAGGATAGGACTTTTCACTTTAATCTAGGAGTACTTAAGTTCAGTCTACTGTAAAATATAGTTTTTAAATGGAATTGCCTCTTCCATAACTTTTCCAGAGTGATTTAAGTTTTCTCCTATAAAATTGAGGTTATAAATCTATCAGAATGATCAAATTATTTATAGCACTTTGGGACCACAACTTGACTTCATGTTTCATACATCTATATGGTGACAGTGGCTATGATATTTTGAGTTTTGGAGAATTTTTATGTGGTAACAGGAAAACCTAAAGCTTCTCTAGCACTAAATTTACCAAAATTCTTGAAAAAATCATCAGTAAAGTCCATTATACTTTTACCTGTCTTCTTACCTTTTCTCTGCTCAATCACTGAATAAATTCTGCAGGCTCTTTCCTAACTTGTTCTGTGTCACTGCAGAGCTTGGAAAATGAGCATCTTCTTTCATATACTTTTAGATAAAGCTTTTGCTTAGAATTGTGTGAAGACTCAAAATGCTAAAATGGAATAAAAATAAATTTCTTTTTAGATGGATGATTTTGTACCAATCTGTGGCAAATTGCATCCTGTAAGAAGGTAGTAAACAATGGAAGACTTTTTGTTTAAAGACTGTTCATGTCTTTAAGCATATCTTATAACCACTTTGAATACAGTACTTACATATTATGATTATAATATTTATTCATAATTATTTAATCTCTTATAAAATGTTCATGAACACATCTTCTTAATCAAGTTCACATATAATTTTAAAATTTCCTTTAATGTTGTTGTCCCAGACAGCAAAGCCAATCCAGGACCACGATGTCAGTAAATGAATTACTACTATAGGAAGTCAGTCAACCAATCCCCAGTGTAGGTTATACACTACCAATGCTAGACCATTAAGCAGTAATTTCCATAGGAGGCTGTCAAAATCAGCCACCACTGTAAGAACATTAACCTTGAATTATGCTTTTAATGTTAAGAAATAGGTAGGACTGCATTGCTGAGAAGCAATATCAATGCTTTTTCAGCTGAAAGTATTAATTCTGCCAAAAGTAGTTTTATTTTCTGTATAGAGTGTTGAGAGACCCCTGGTGGCCTAGTGGTTAGCATGCAGGACTTTCACTGCTGCGACCACGGGTTCGAGTCCCCGGTCTCCTGGCCTGATGGAGGTCGTTAGCCCTGTGTGGCCATCCATCTATGAGAAGGACACTCTAAACAAACCTACGTTCTGAGGACCTCACTGCCATTGTCCAAGCTTGCTTGGCCCCGGCAGATGAACCTTAGGATTAAAGGGTGGGCTCAGTTCAGCGCAGGCTGTGTCTCACCTAAAAAATCCATTGCACAGGCTGGAAAGGTAAAAAGACCTTTCCCCAAATCTTCGTTCGCGAAGATGGGCCATTATTATAGAGTGTTGAAACATCACATCTTGTCTCATATTGGTTTGAAAACTTTGCCTGGGTAGCACCTCTTCGGATCTACAGATCAGGTGTCTCTTGTCTTGTTCCCCACTGAGTCAAGCTCCCTAGTTAATTTTATCTCCCATAAGGGCATCCCGATTATGCAGTTCTCGTGAAGGATTGTGCTAGTGGTGAATAACTTTCTACTATTGTGTCCAATCCTATTTCAAATCTTTCAAGTTCTGGAACTGTCATCATTCCTTTGTGACGTTGTTCCAAATCCGCTCAAATTTGCTCATCAGTACTGCTGGTTTTCCTTTTCCTTGGCAGTTGTTTTCTTACTGTGCCCCTAAAATCACTCTTCCTTGTGTCTCCTTCTTTGGAGCATTATCTACTGCAAGATTTTAATGAGAATAAATTTAAAGCATAATTCTACTTGTCTGTAGTATTGATATGAGATGTAGGCATGGGGCACCTGTGTACCCCAAAGGAAATCTTTCCTTTGCTCTATGAATCCAGGTATCCACCAATAAAATGGAGATTGTTTTTTTCACTCTCACAAGGAAATAGTGACCCTATTCACCTAAATGTTGGCAGAGTGATTAAATAGTGCAGCAGTAAAAGCATGCACAGATTAGTACTGATCAAGTCAGTAGTAATATGTTTCATCCTAAAGGTGTCAACACATTTAATTTCTCTCCTTTTTTCCTCTTCCTTTTTCTGTTCTGTTCAAGATGTTGGAGCATTTTTTGAAGAAGGAATGTGGCTTCGTTATAACTTCCACTCCCCAGGAACTAGCATGAAGGATTTAGTTAGCCGAACACTTTTGAGTTCTACAGATCCTGAGATCACAGCACCTGACCTCAACTTGAATAAAGAAGAGCTCAGCTTCAGCTTCAGTACCACCAAGTCCCCTTGTGTCTTATTGTACATCAGCTCCTATACCCAGGACTTCATGGCTGTGCTTGTGAAGCCAACTGGTAAGCAACTGCTCCGGGCTCTCTCCATTGCACAGTTGATAATACCAGGCTGACATTCAGCTGAAGCTCTGAACTAGTGTCTCTTCACCCTTGTCATGAAAAAATAAAGCACTTACAAATCTGAACCTGTATCCTGCTTGTTCTGGATTTTGCCACAGAGCAGCATTATGATGGGAACAAGTAGACATCCATATGAAGGCAACCAAATAGTTGAATTCATGGCAATATCACTAGTGGTCATTGAAAAGGGTCATGTACTGTCCTTCTGAAAATCTGGGTACTCACTGAGGTGGCTGAAATATGGATGTAGCATAGCATATAATGTCCTAAATGCTTTGGTGATGGTTGAGGGTTAGATGTGGACCATTTGCTGCTACAGTATTAAAACTATGTATAAACTGAATATACTTCAATTCCAAATAGTGCCTTAGTGCCCCATGAAAATCATAATTAGTGTGATTTTACTACTGTTCTCTTTTATGGGATAATATGAGTATTTCACATGCCACTCATATTTTTCCTTTCATGGGGAAGAAAGAAGGTGCATGAGAGAAATCCAACATCAGACAACTTAACTATAGTTATAAAGGTCTAGGGCTGCTCTTTTGGGCCAGAATATTTCCATTTTTCATCTATAATGGGATCTGCCTTTCCCTTTTCAAACATTCTTCCTTTTAATCAAATATTAAAATGTGTTATGAAGAGCAGACACTTCACTTTTGTTTAGAAAAGAAAAATCTGTCTGGCAGTATGTCGTGCATATCAATTAACCACTTTTGACTATATTTTTCTAACAGTATAACATGACATTTTCGTTTCACCATATATTATTAAATTTCCATAAAAGTCCAGACGGTCACCCATCAACAAGAATTAAATGACAGAGGAAGATAGTCCCTTGTGTAGATTTTGTGTCAGTGTTAATTTGTTGTAATTTTGCCTTTATTCAATGCATTTCAATGGTTTATTCTTTAGAAAATGTTATGCTTTTTATAATTTCAAAGAATTTTACTGCAGCAAGTATAATCTCAACAATAAAGTGCTGCTTGATGAGCTTAATTTTGTACCAATTGTCTATATTGTTCAAGGCATAGCTGTGATTTGTTTGGTTTGCAGTCTGGAGTGTTTACAAACACTTTGGTTTGGAGATGCTGGTCATTGTCACACTCCTGGGTTATAAACTAGAGGCAGTTTCAGCCCAATCACTTTATAATCTCAAACACCAGCTCTTCTCTCACTGCAGAGGTCAGCTAAGAGAGCAATTAAGCATGAAATGATAACTCTATGTGAAAATAAAGAGGGGAAATAACTGCTGAATAAAGATCAAAATACCTGAGGGTGCTTTTCATGTTTTTCTTTCGCTAGGGAATCTGCAGATTCGGTACAGCCTCGGAGGCACCAAAGAGCCATATAACATTGATATTGACCACAGAAACATGGCTAATGGACAGCCCCACACTGTCAACATCACGCGGAATGGACGGGACATCGTACTGCAAGTAAGTTGCAGGTTGTTTGGTTCCATTACTTGTAATTCATAGCATTTTGTCTCTTGGTGGTCTCCATTACTCTGAAAAGACTAGTGCAATTTAGAAAATAAAAAGTGCAGTAGATGGGATTCTACTTGCAGATCACACTTCTAGGAGTTAACAAAAGCTATTCTTTCCCTCTGTTGCATCGTCATGTTGTTCTGAATTCCTCATTTTAATGTGACGACAGCTGGGCTAATACAGGTGTCACTGTAGATGCTCAAGGGCATCAGAAACATCTGAGCTGATAGATAACATGGGACTTGGGACAAACCTGTACCTTTCTGGAGCAGCAGCTGGAAGCCAGGAGGGATATCCTACAGCATCTTAAATGGCAGTGGAGCCTGATGCAACTAAATATCATTCCATAAGTCCTGAGTCTGCATATGAGAATGTCTTTAAATTTAAATTTACCCTGCAGTCCAATGAAATTGCAAGAGCTGTTCTGCAAAGATGAGCAGATGCTTAAGTGTTTGTGTGACAGGAGTCTGGGACAGAGAGTATTATTGAAGACACATAGCTCTTGCTTATTTAGGTTTTGGTGCACCACAGGTAGGAACTTCATCTCTCCATATCTCAGTTTACAAATCTTTGAGATAGTATAATACTAAATAAATAGCTGAGGGGAGCGGTGCAAGAAGCAATCAATGTTTCCAGGCAGCTTCCTCTGTGTGGCCATTACAGAACTCTGTTTTCATTCCCTGCTTGTCACATCTGCAAACATGGAGATTGCAAGCAGTTTTGTTGTCAGGAGAGTCAGGTGGATGGGATAGATTAATTCGGATTTGTTACTCATAAGAAGCAAACCAAAACCAATAACAAATTAAATATAAAAAGGGGAAGCCTCCTTGGGAGACAAGCCAAAAGTTGAAGAAGAGTAGCCATCACAGTATTATCCACCTAGAGATTAAAATAAATCCCTGACAGTTATTGTTTCAAGGTATGAAAAGGAAACTTTTCGGTTTATTACAATGTCATTTGACTGAGGCTCTCGCTACTCGGAATAACACTGAATGCATTGAAATAGAATTGTCACAAAATTATTCACAAAATGCCAAATAACCTAAAAAAAATGTAGATGATACATCCAAACTCACTTCAGGTTTTTTGAGGTTTGGAGGGGTATATATTGATGTATGTGTCTCTCTTGCATGCTATTGCATGTTTTTATTTCACAGCTAAATAGAAGCTAAAGAAGAACTACAATTAGGTTCCCCTCTGGTGTTAAATGTTTCTATTTCCAGGAAGTATGGTATGTTTCCTATGGAGTCATCGCTGTCTGATTTAGGCAGCTGTAAAACTAAATAAATTACTTTTTGAAGGGATCAGATGAGGTACCTTGTCCAGTTAGAAAATATGTACACAGTTAAATGTGCCAACCTTGTATCAACTCACCTACATTTGGTTCCCAACAATTTTTTTCCCAGTGTTTTGTGAGACTATTACCTATCTAGGGCTTTGAAGAGTTAGAAATATTTTGGTTAGTCTTGCTCTGCTGGGATAAAAATTTTTTAATCTATTTAGTGTGTATAAAACACAGCTTATTTATGTAAACAGAAAGCAGATACATTTGAGGCTTATTAAATGAGATGATCTACCTGATGCACATGCAAGAATAGGGGAAGAAGTGACCCATACAAAGCAAATCCAGAAATCCTACCATTACTGTATCCTGAAAGAGAAAATTTCTGTCAAGTTTTGTTTATTCTTCATAAGCTGATTTTTTTACTTAACAGGTTACATTCTTTAAAGGAGAGAATTTATATGAACAGAAATGGACCTGTCAAGCAGATTGTTCACTTGAAAATTAGACCTGTTTTTAGATAGAAACTCTTCATGGTGTCTAAAAATACAAAAGATATAAATAGAGTTTTTCTCAGTATCCAGAGGACAAATCATAAAATATGAGTTTTCTCTTGCAGATCTGAGCAAGAAACATTTGAGCAGACTTTTATTTCCTGCTAAATCTTTCCCCAACCTGATGAGCAGCTGGTTTGCTTGTTTTTAAAGAAGACAGCTTGCTCGCCAGGTGGTTGCTCACACTTCCACATCTCTACATGGCATAAAAGTGTCACAAGGAGGATTTATTTCTCATCAAAGCTTCAATTCAAGAGTACTCAGTATTTCTGAGATCTTAACAATGAGTTCATACTTAGAATACCTGTCTTTCTAACTTACTGTAATAACCCTGTAGTGCCAGAGAGATTTAAAAAATCTGAAGACAGGCAATAAATTGCTATCATGTGAACTGTGTGAAGTAGAGTTGTATCATGATTCTCAGGAGTTTCACTTGTGTATCAATACAGAAAGAGACTCATTAATGAGACCTCATCTGATGCTGGCAGACAGGAGACCAGTGATTACTTAGACAAAATCATAATTTGACTAGGGCTTTGAAATGAACATATCCACAATATTGTATGTCCATAAGGTCACGAACAAGTACAAGAATATTTACTGTGAATGGTTTTTATTGTCATTACATCCCTAACATACCACAACAGTCAGGACTAAAGATAGTAGAAAAAACTTTGTCAAATGGCTTTTATATTTCAATTTTATACATTCACTGACTATAGACAAATCAATTATTAGTCCTACATTAAATAACAAGTTCTCATTTATGATGATATTCTGATAAGATTAAGGATATACATCTGATTTAGGTGTCAGGAAAACCAAATTACGTAAATTCAGGGACAAAGATATGCTTATTTTCTGTTGTTTCTGTGAGGTGGACAAAATCAGTATTTGCTATTAACAATTCCTATCCCTTGCCTCTAGTAAAATACTAGATACTAGTAACCATGGCACACCTCCAAGGCTGCGTTAGTTCACCTGTGGCAAGAAAAAGCCCAGACTGACAGATGGGGAATGCATCATTCCAGTAAATTACATTTCAGGGGCTGAGCTTTAGGTTATGGAGGGCAAGTTTTACTTTGTTTGACTTCATTAAAAGGTTTCATGCTTCAGCAGGGTATTTTCCATATCATAAAAACCAGATCACTCTTTAGCAAGTGTTCATGGGTGATTAACACTATTCACACACCAGTAAAATCTTCCTTTAAGAAAGCTAAGGACAAAGGCTCCCTAGCAGAAGTTCTGATCCAAAGCCCGTTGAAGTAATTGAAAGGCCTTCCATTGACTCCAGTGGTCTTTAAATTGTACCTTAAAGAACTGTGATAGTTGCATCCCTAGTGCAAGGTTCATACCTTCTGCTTCTCTGCACGTCCCCAAAGTAAAATCAGAGTGGAATCTGGATCAGAGACTTTTCTGTTCTGTTGCACACAGCTAGATCAGCCTGTTACAAAACAAACAAACAAACAAACAAACAACCACAACTCCTCTACCCCCCAAAAAAACCCATATACAATGTCCTTTAATTTTCAGTGGAATAAAGCTCATAGTCAACAGAGAGACTGGGCCTCTCAGCTTCCGCACTTTTACATTCTAAACAGGTCTCCAGTTCTCCATCTCTGCTTTAAAGTAATTTCTAGTAATGGGTTATGAGTCACAGTTTATAATGCCTTCTTTTTTCCTGAAAAGGATTATATCTCAGTGACTTCTTCAGGACTCTGGTGTCACAAACCCAGCTGTATACTTTCAGGACAACTATCAGCAGCCATTGCACATCTGCTCATAAGACCACACAGAAGGACAGCTGACAGTTCTCTCTTTCAGGCTTGGACAATATGTCCAACTGTGGCAAAGAAGCTACACACAACAATGTTCTTTTCTGACTCTACTCAAAGTGAGCTTAATTATGAGGCTTTATGGAAATCTTGACCTGAACTCAGCTGTTCATAAGGTTGAGAATAATCTAGAAAATGTATTTGTACAGATCTCCATTTTCCAGCTTCAACAGAGGCAAGCAGCAGAAACCCATCTTTGTGAAAAATGATCAATGAAATATTTGACCCTTACCCAAAGGAAATCAAGAATAAACAGAATGTTTATTCTGTCCTTTCTCTCATTTCCATTTTGAACTCTGCACAACTTGAAAAGACGTAACAATTGCAAACTCCTGGATGCTTTAAAAATGTAAAACATACAAAGTTAATTCAAAACTAACCTGAAGTAGAAAATAAAATGGTAAACATAATAGCTATAAAATAAAATGAGTGAAGTGGAGCGAAGCAGTCTGCATATAATCCCCATCTTAAATGCCATGAATATATCAAAGATTTTTATAATTGTAGATTAAATGTTGGTCTCATTAAAGGGAGTGGGGACTTTCTTATAGACTTCAGTGAGGCTATAATTTCATCTCCTATCATTATTGGTGCTGTAGAATCATGCCTAACTATCATGATTCCTATATTTTGAAGCCCCAACAGAATATGAGCACTGTTTGAGCTCTTGCTTAACTGAGACCATAAAAAATCACCAAATTATTTTCTGCAGCTAACCCAAAAAGTAATCATAGCAGTATAACACATTTTATGTAGCTTTAAAGACTTCAAATGATAGAAAATTTACCATATCCTTTGGCCACATCTTCCAGTGGTACTTAAGCCAGTGCTTAAGTGCCATTCCTGTAAATAATTTACACCTAATTTACAGTTTGAATTCTGCAGACTTCAACACTTAACTCTGTGTCTATGCTTGATAGATGAAAGAAGTGTTTAGTGTCAGGTGTCACTCCCCTTCACACTTTTTTTAGAGATGCTGATTAAAATATCTTTTCATCTTGTCTGCAAGAAGCTAAATAAATTGAACTATTTTAGTATACCATCAGATGTCTATAGTTTTTGAGCCATAAAACAATTTTTTAAATCTTCTCTGAAAACTCCCCCTTTGAATCACATTTTGAAAACATTTACCCTTGGTAATGGTTGTTATGCCAAAATAATGTAGAAATACCATCTTTATTTATTTCCTTCATTTTCTGGGAAACCTACTGCCTCATCGTTCTTTGGGCAGTGCTGTATATTGTCTAGACACCTGCTTAATTTGAAGACTGGTTTAACCAACATTTCACTGGTAGGGAATGGGTAAGTTCCGCTCATGATTTGGAAAGAAGCAGTCAGACAGTATTTACAAATTCCGCAGCAGCTGTCATGAATAAAACATGTTTTAAATATCCAGGACCTAACCACAGGTAAAACATGTAAACCATAGTTGATATCAATGCAACAGTAACCTTCTACTTTTTTTCTCGTAACCAGGCAATTCAATTATATTAAAAGCATAATTAATGAATTTCCAAGCAGGTTTTTCTTTAAAGAAAAAAAAATCATTTGTTCTATTATTAGTAAAGCTCTTCCTGCTGAAATGAATTATTTAAAATCCCTGGAGATACATCTTTCCACTATGTATTGCCATCCTGTAGCGGCAATGTATTAATCAAAATACTCATGTAAGGGAAAGACAAGCTCAGACCACTTTCTAGAGCAGAACCATACATTAGATCTGCATGCTTAATGCATTAGCACTCAGTTTCCCTACAACTGCTAAGCTCTTTTCTCAATCAGAAGTCACAAAAAAGTGGGTTTTACTCAGGTTTGAAAATATAGGTTTTTTTCACAAATAGGTGACAAAGCATAAAAAGTTATCAATATGAGAACCTTTGAAAATAAAATAAACCTTATAATGATATAGTATATAATTCCCATACCCCTAAGCACCATCTGTTTTCTAATATATAAAGAATTACAGGTTTTAAACTTTCACTGAGTTTACTCAACTTCTTTATTTTACAGTGCAACTTACAATCTTTCAGGTAAACAGAGCAGCTACGGGTAGACAGGAAGCTCATAAATAAATGCTTCCCTTTTGTGCGTATTAGAGTTGGTTAGTGGCATCTGCCAAGATAAGTCAGCACATCCCCATTGAATCTCGGCTAGCTAAAAGTCAGACAAAATCTTTTCATAAGGAGAAGTCCTTTCACTCACCAATAAATGAGGGGGTGGAATATCCTCACCCTGAAGATCAGGACATGGAGTTAGATCTTTCTCTTACTGGCAGGTATACAGTGGGAAAAACATAATCCATAGAGCCCCATCTGGGGATAACATCTTTCCCTGTGGCTCCATGGTTGTAAAATCTGGCCTACTGCCTTTCCTGTAGATGTTGCAGAGGGGCAGGGGCAAATGCTGAAGTATATATCTTTACAGAAGTTTACACTCTCTGCATCAGTTGAGATAGTTTCAAACTTGGAGGCCTTTGGGAAAATATTCATCTTTACTTTCTGCTCTGTAAAACCACTTCATAGGAGAGGAACTCTTCGACATCCTTCTCATATCTCTTTAGCAAAGCATGTGTTGCTGGATTCAGAGGTATGTTTTAGCTTTTTTGTCCCAAACTTTGTCCATGTCTAGGCCTCATATCATGATAAGACCCAGAAGTGAAATGTCTTTCTCACCCTACACCCCACTTTCCTTGGAAATAAAGCTAAGGCCAGTCAGGTCACAAGGGAGTATGTTGCAGTCTGATAGTTCCTGAGTCTGCTTTTCAGAGTAGAGCAAGGGTCTGCAGAGCATATCAGCAGATTTATCCACCTCACAAATGTGTTACTTACATTGGCTCATGTTGAAACTATTTCCTTCTTCTATAGTGTCTTTCCAGTGATAAATGCATGTGTCTTCCTTGGCCTGTGTGATTGCTGTTTGATATCATTTTTATCGGAATTAAAGAAACAAAGAGAGAACAAAAGAACCATTAAGTATTTCCAGAGTCCAAGATGAAGCTAAAAAAGTCAAAACCTAACATGAAATAGGTGTTTTCCATTATATGGCAGCATACATTGGACAAATTAATGTCCTGTGAAAGTCATCTTTAGGTACCTGAGATAGATCTCTTTAATTTTAATAACTTGGCATTATATGACTTGCTATTGCTTCTGTTAACATTTATTGTAATTCATCTATTAAAGAGAGCAATAAAAAGTCAACAGATATGTGAAAGAAGTATCAAAGAATTGTTTCAGTTGAAGGCGGCCAGACTAAATAGTGTCCTTTTCCTTATCAGTGCTTCTGTTACATTTTGAGTTATGTATCTACATTTCCATTTATATTTTATACCAATTTTTGTATTTTTTTGAGAAAAGTAAATTATCCTTGTCATTATTTAGCAGAGCAACAGCAGCTTTCAGGTATATATACAAGCTTACTGTACATAAAGAATTCAGGTTTTAAAACAGGAAAACACCCACATTTTTTTTGTCTGTATCTTATGCTGATCACAGTTTAATTCCCCCCCCCCCCCAAAAAAAGGAGTTTATCATAAAATGGTGAAGTTGAACTGTATTTAAAGAAGAAAAACCTGGAACAGGCTAAATCAATGCATTAAACCAACAAAACAGATTTGGAGTGATTCCTAAAACAGTATTGACTATACCTCTACAGATATTTCATCTGAAGAGATCAAAGCACAATGCAAACCTTTAGTTTTGCCTTACATTATGCTGGTGAGGTATGTGCCTCCTTCTGTGTTCCACATGAGCAGTGAGGTTGCAGGTCTGTGAGAGTCTAAGGCAGTAAAAAATTCTGGGTTTATGGTCCTGCCTATTTCTCTGGATCCACTGTTCACTATGGCGTGTCCCTGCTCCAGCTCTGATTTGACCCACAGTAACCTGGGTCAAGGACCTAACCTGGCAGAAAAAGATCAGCAGAGCACTAGTGCCACGCTAAGGAAGGAGCTGAATTGCAGTAAGAGTAGCCATGATCAGCCTAAGGAACTACACAATTACCAGTCAAATCTGCTCCTTTTCTTTTGTGCTGAAAAAAATAAACAAATAAATATAATCACATTAATAAAAATATTGAAATATTGTTTGTAAGGTTTTTTCCCTAACCTTTTAGCAGGGGAATAATCATCTACATTTCACCAATAAAAAGCTGTAATATTTCCTATTTGATTTTCATAATCAACTTCGTGCTTTCTCCTACTTTGTTATCCTATTTGGGTACTTGGGAGGAGCTCCATCTAATCATCTGCCTTGTTATTATTTTCTTGGGGTCTCATGCTTAGTCTATGCGTGCATAGACTATGTTTTTGCATATATTTAACTCATATATAACTCTGTGCATTACTATAGAAATTAGCACAAAAAGCCCTTGTCCAGGACTTGGGGAGCTTTTTCAAACAAGTGATAAATCATCATAATAATGCAGAAGAGAAATACTAACATTGATCATGGTGATAACACATCCCCTTCTTTATCCTGCTATTACTGAAGTCAATAGTAAAGCTGTATTTACTTCAGATGGTATGAGATTAAGCCTTACAGCATATTATTCCATTTGATTTTGACAATACTTTTTTGTAAAATGTCTTCAGCACAAAGAAAACCCTTAACTTTTATAGCAGTGCACACACACAGACTTGGATTGAAAACGATACAGATGTAGATATATCCACAGGTTGAATATAATGTATGCATATGTGTATATATTTTTTTTCCAAGACTCCTAAGGTGATGTAGGCCTTATGTTTGCCCTTAGATTGATATGTCTGTTAATCTCAGAACTCCCATCAAGATTAGTTTTATTATCTAAGTGAAGAGTAATTTAAAAGAAATAGCATTTTATTGAACTTCTGCTTAAATCCAAGCAACTTCAGATAAAGACAGTCTGCCTTGGTGTGACATGACTTGAGAACTGAAACTGCAAGTTCCTCAGAAACTGCCACCCACTTTCATCTGTGTAACACTCAAAGCCACACTGTGTGTTTATATTAAGCTCAAACGATATTAATTAGTTTTTAAAGAAAAGTAGCTGTAATGAAAAATCTTAAATATAATTTTAAAACTGTAATTTAATACAAATTCATGGTATCAACGTCTGCGTATGCAGAGGTTCTATTTAATTTTCATTAAATAATGTAATAACTTTTTTCAAATATCACTTGACACTAGTAATTCCTTTTTTATTGTATGTCTTATATTAAAATGATAGGCTAGTATTTCATACTAAGACTGCAGGCGTCTGTTCCAGCTGCTTACACTGGAGCACCCACTGGATGGCAGTCACACACAACTTTGGAAACAATTCAGCATAGTACTTTAACTTACAGACCTGTAAAGAAACCCTGGGTTCAGTGCCTCCAGGGAAAAAAATTTCTTTTATTAAAATATACTAGTTTAGTACAAAGACAAGCAATAAAAGTGAGAGGACAGAAATTTCACTATTTCCTGGCTGTTGTCTTGTGGTGCACCATTTCATTCCAGGTGCCAGGATTAGAGAAGGGTGTAGCTCAAAGCTGGCCGTGGAAAGCAACACAGGTATCCTCCTTGGACAAGAGGGAAAAGAAATGCCAGAGCTGGCAGTGGAGCAGAACCTGGCTCTATCACTGATCACAAATGCTTGCCCCAGAAAATCAGTATAAACAGTTTTTAAACAGAGATTTATTTTAACTAGGAATCAAAACAACCTAAAACTTCAGTCATTAAACCCTGAAAATAGTCCACAGCTGAACCCATTTTGAAATCTTTCCTTGACTTCAATGAGATCTGGAAAATATATGTGAGTGGATAGATTCAATTATTCACTCACTACAAGAGATCAGTTTAAACGAATAAACCTTTGCAGTAAACTGGCTGTACCTGTTAGAGCCGGCAATGTAACACAGCATAAGTCTCCTTGTTGCAGTCTCTGATTCCCACATGTGGCAGGATCTTTTACCTCTGCACCTTGATGGAATGCTCTGCTATGGTGAAGTCCCAAGGGGAAATGAGGTCACTGGAAGAACTTTTTTTTATTTCAATCTGGCCAATATTACTACTGACTAACCCTTCCAAGATGAGGAAAATTAGGGCCTTTCCACATCCTGAATGCTAACTGAAGACAAAGCGAATTTCATTACACCACAGCTGGAAGGCTTTGAATGTGTGAATGTTCACACAGGTTCATCATTTAAATTGACTTTTCATTTTGATGTATGTCCTGCAGACACAATTAGCGTACTCGGGTAGAGGCAGTCTGTACAGTAGGCAGGGATGATTTTTTATTACTTGTTCCTAATAGTTACTTTTATGGAGTAACACTTGGACCATAGCTACAGATTTGGGATACCCACAATACGTTGGTAAGGTAAATCATAGATTGATAATTATTATTATAATTTATTCTTATTTTATCAGAATTATGATCATCTGATCAACACCACTGCTCATATTCCAACTCACAATAAAAAGAAATATTTAAACATTGCTCCAGGTTGATTTTGAAAAAGGAAGAACCTAAATGTTGATGATGCTGATAGATACCAATGTATGCGGTAGTACGCCAGATTATTTTATAAGAGTTACTTCGGCTTATTTTAAGTCATATTTATAAGAGGAAAACGTAGGAGATTAATCCTGTGTATGTATCAGAAATAATTCCACCACATGCAAAGAAATTGCATGAGGTTAACCTCTTGGCATATGAGAGGTTGGACAATCAAGGTTTTGTGGATAAGTGTTCACCAGTCTTTTCCTAATACAGCTTTCTAAAGCCTATGCCTTTCATTTAATAACCTTAAAGGTAAATACCATGACAGATATGAGCCATTTCTATTTGTTTTATGAAATAAGAAGGGAATATTTTTTTCACCTGATGTGCATGCAGTTCCCATTGACAATGGGTCTGACACTTGTAATGTTGGATCCTGGAACACATATTTCCCTTCCAGCAGGGAAGCCAATAGCAAGCACTTAACTGGAGTCAGTACTTAGTGGAATCAGCTGTGGTTAAGGTTGAGATCCATTTTGTATTTTAACTCTTTGTATTCACTTGACTACACCGTTTCAAAAATGGCTCTCTTCAATTTGAATTTATATAACTCTAACTTCAGATAAAACATGTATTTCTGCTGTTTATTAAAAATATGAGGAAAACTGTTGAAGATGTTCTGAACAAATGGAAACTTCTTAGTTTCTGAGTAAGAATATGGAACTATGTTTTTACATATATTTAGCTCAAAATAATCAGTATGAATTCTAGTTTGATCAATTAGAAATCACTTATGGATATGAAAACTTGATAGATCTCTTTTGTGATCTTCAGAGACTATATTTCCTCTCTGTCTACTATGTATATATACCTCTCTTGTAATTTTATGGGGCATTACAAGAAACAGAGGACCCCTCTTCTCCAGTTATTATAGGGTTTTGAGATTATTGCCTCTGCAAACTCATGACCCTGGGAGGCTTTCCCAGTACCTGAGCTCACAGTATTCCACAGTAGCATGGAATTCAGCCCTTCCTTCATTTCTCTGCTGCCATTCATTTACTTTTAACCATCAAACTGAGCATTTGCAGTACCACTAAAGAAAAATAGTACACAATAATAACATTTTTAAATTAGAAATATGGCAAAAAAATATGTGAAAATATTGTATGTCCTTTACTGTTACCATTTCTCCAGAACTACTTCTTGCAGTCTATTGTACCCTGCAAAGTCTTAAATCACATTTATGAGTTTCTATCCTGTTTTGTGACAAGGTAAGGCCAGAATAAAATAAACAATTGTTGTTATGTCCTATTTAAGCCTGTGTAATAAACACACGAACCTGTGAAAATAAATAAAAACAGCAAAGATAAAAATTCACCCCAATTACCTTTATGAAATACAAAGATCAAAACTCTCTTAATCTATATTAAACTATCTTAATAGCACTATTACTAAGCATAGGCAATTCATTTTATTGCTCTCTTTCTTCGCATTTTTCTGTTAAATAGCTAAAAACTAGGGGGAAATAATGCTAATGTAATGTGATTGTTGTGTCATATCAGGGACAATATGCATTTCTTATAGATTAAACTATTTAGCTAAGATGATTACTCTTGAATTTATTTTTTAGGTTTCAGTAGGTGTCATCACCATCAAATGGCACAATATTTTCAACAAGAAAATAACAAGCATGAAGTGCAAAAAAGCATGTCTTATTAATTTATGACTTTTGTGAAAGAAAAGGAGAATGCCTAACACCTGAATTAGTCTTGAATTCCCAGCTGTGTAAATCTGGAGTTAGCAGTAACATAGGTCCCAAAGGGAAATCTGTTTCTACAGAAATAGTGATTTGTTTTATTGTTGATGCTGTTGTTATTTTTAGCAATTATATTGAAGCACACAAGCAAAACTGATGTGATTCTACATCAATCAGAATTTTTAAAAAATCCAATACAGGTATTCTCTAGGCCTTGGGAACTGTGGAGATGGCAGATATGGAAGAAAGGGTATTTACTGTTGGTTTTACTTTATCAAAATGAAAGCAGAGGGTATCAGACAGAAGTGTAAGTGACAGCATAAACTCCATAAGGTAGACCTGATTCAGTAGCACTGTAATAAGCAGATCAGTTCAAAATACTCATAATTTCTTTTCTCTTTCTCCAGCTTGATCACTATCCTCCAACAAGTTACAGCCTGCCAGCCGCATCTGACATTCAGTTCAATTCCCCAAAGGCACTATTCCTAGGAAAAGTTATAGGTAAGATTTCATTTTATACCTGGGACAATGATGTGCGTCCAGTAGGACAATTGCTGGACATGTCGTTCTTGACCAGAAAGTGGTTATATTGGAGTCATACCTAAAGCAGGGGTTGTGTTCACCTGATAACATAGGCTGATGAGCACACAAATTAGTGATTGTCTGCCATGCATTGAAAAAAAATATGGGCAAAGAGACACTCGCAACACCATATTTGTGAAGTTTCATTACCCTCTCAATGTTAGGTGGAGGTAATACAAGGAAATTATTGAGACCACTGCTTCTACAAGGAGATACTGAAGTTATTTTGAATATTATCATTCCCTGTGAAGTTATAATATGCCTTGTATAATGCCTTTATCCATGCAGACAGCTTTCTTATCCCAGTGCACCCTCCTGTGGCATAACTGTCAGGTGTCAGCACTCTAGCAAAACTGCCACTCTCTCATAGTAAGGCCCACCAGTGAGGTCCTTTGGAAGTCTCTGACACCTACAACAACACTCATCTGGATGTTTTCTATCCCTTTTATGGACCTCATGGTTATTTCCCGGTGCAGCAGCTTCCTGGCCAGCTCCCCAGATGAACTCGAGGCAATACAGATGCATCTTAAACTGACTTGGGCTCATTTTTAGGCCATGCTACATACCATTGCTTAATTTTTCTGCTGCTGACATCTTACATGAATTTCAAGGGTTACTCACATCAAGAATCAATTATTCCCAACATTTACAATTTGTGAGGAGGGCTTATTCCCCCTTTTCTGAGATAAAGGGGTGTTTATGTTATTTCTTCTAAGCACTTTGTACAGAGTGGTTGCCTAAACTTCAGTGAGGGTTTAATCCAGAAAACTGTAAATTTTTCTTTGTTTAGTGGTGTAAGATATTAATGCGTGAATCCCATGCACTGATTTTTGAAGTGGAAAAGTATTTGACCACATAGCTACACTTTTGAAGATACACTTTTCCATTTGTTTTGTTTTTAAAATTTAACATGTTGAACTTCTGTGAAAGAGGAAATGAAAATCCCTCAAAATGTTTGGTCAGCAAGAGAGTCATGAACTATTTTCTGGTACTCTCCAAGTCAGTTTTGTTGATATTACAAAAGATGATGCAGTCTGGTTTTGGTCAATATCTGGAAACAGGGTGCATTCCCACCTCATCGCACTTAATTAGAGCAGTTGGACTAGAGCTGATTGTCTGACTCAGCCAGGCTCATGGCGTCTTCATACATTAATTCAAAGTGAGGAGACAGAAGACTTTATGCAGAGCCTTCAGAAGCTGAAATAACTCTGCAGGAAAGGAATGGGATTCCTGGCATAGAATACTTAATTTTTCTAATAGCATGGGATTATATTAGCACTTTGCGAATACGATTCTTTTGCTTTTTCCTCTCTGCTTATGTTACTGTCTTTGCAAACAAGACAAAGGAACAATAAGCAAAAGAACATATCAGTACCAAAGTAAGAAAGAAACACACAAAAAACACTTTTATTCTTTCTACCAAAGAAAAATTGAACTTCTCTGCAGAGAGATGAATTTCCTGATGTAAAAGTGTTGTGCAACTGACCATGTCTACTGTACAACTCTCAGAGTGATGTTGAATGAGGGAAGAACACAGTTAACACAGTTACCCAAGTGCAGCAGTTTGAAGGGCAAAGTAGACATAGAATTCTGTGTCTTTAAAGCTTCTAATTGTCCCATCATACTGACTAGGCATATTTTAGTGGCCCAGAGGGATTAAAACCAACAGAAGATCTGGATACATAGATCAAATTACAATTTCTACCTACCTGCAATTACATTCTCTAAATGGGCAATATGGGAGTAGCCTCCCATTTCACTGCTAGTCTGGCATCAGTTGCATTCACTTTCTGTTGTTCCCATACTATGTAATTCTCATTTGTCATCAAAAATGAATGAAAGGCCCTATTTTTTAAGACAGATGGGTTTTTGAAAAGCACTCTGGAACAATCTTACTAAGAAACTGATCTTCCATCTGTCTTATTTCCATTTTTATTAGTGTTATTTGCATAGGAGCAGCTTCTCCTGCCACAGATGTTCTTGCTGTGATAGATAGTTTATTTGCTGCCCATCAGAAGTGATCCCTTGGACAACACCTACCCCAATGCAACATCACTTTCTGCTCTAGGTGTTACAACAATATAGTTGATTAATAAAATGTTGCCTCATAACTGTTCATAATATTTTCTGTAAAGCAGGAGGGTCAAATCAGAAACAACAACAAAAAAGTAATTGAATTGCAGTTGCAAACAGGGAGAATTTCTTCTTCTTTAGGTTGAGGTGTTTTCTGCTTTCTTGAAATAATTTCCAAAAAATGCAGTTGTTCGCTGGCTTGGAGAACACTGATATAAAATAATTTTAACCTTCTGGGAAACTGGAGATAAAGGCATTTAGTATATAATTCTTCCTCAGGTAATGTATTATGATTTGAGGAGTGAAATAAAGCTGAAAGAGACAATGAAGGAAAAATCCTGTTTTACATGCATGTGTAGTAACAAAAATAAAGCACTAGAGAAATGAAGGATTTTATAAAAATGAATGAAAGGTAATGGTAATGTTTCAAGGAAGTTCTTTAATCTGTTATTTAGATACACTTAGGCTTTAATGGCTGATACAGACAAGGCAAGAGGGAAAAGCTGGCTATCTGGATGACCAGCTGTAAAGAGAAAAAAAACCAAAAATTGGACAACGTGACAGGAATCTACATTTTCATTTAGGCTGGAACTTGAAGCTCATTACTACAGTAGAAGAGAGAAGAGGCTTGACTTTTCCATTAAGTATAGTGGGTTTGGATGCAATACTCGGGTTTGTCTTCACATCCTTTTTGGAGACCTACACCTGTACTGTCATCGTCTGTACTTTATTACTAAAAGTGGAGTATTTCTTTGGTTGTAATATGCATTCATAAAGAATTAGCTAAGCATAATTAAACACTACTTTTGTAAAAGTATCATTCTGGTGAACAGAAATAATTTGAGAGTTTCTTAATAGGATATAGGATTGAGCACAGAAGCACCAAGATCAGACAAGAGTTGCTCTTGAGAAAGTGTCAGGGATGTAAAGGAAATGTGCTTCTTCTCTGTTTTTTATCTCCAGCAACCACTCCAAATTAAATTACATCTTTTCAGAAATACCTAAATACCCACTTGGAAACAATTGACATAATACAAGTCATCTATAACACAGGTTATCAGTTTCAGAACTGACAGCTGTCCCTGCAGCTAATCTCTGTAGGCTCCGTTTATGTCTCTGCCTCAAGCTAGTGGTCTTCAGGTACTTCCAGTTAGAGTAGCCAAAAGGGACCTTTCAGGTCTCCCTTCCTTCTTGCAAAGCAGCTGCCATCACTCTACAGCTAAAGAGAGATCCTAGGAACAACCCCAGGGCCTGGATTCTTTTCTTAAAAGGCAGCTTCCTTGATAAGTAGTGATAGAAAGTCCATTTCTGGATGTGAGTTTTTTTCCTGGTGTTAATGTAAGGATGTTTTATTGTTCCCTGACTGGAGTTTCTTTGTTTCTTTACCGGGATGTGTGGTGAAGACATAATTGGTCAGGAGACATTTCTCTGGATTCATTGTGACATTCACCACCATGCGCTGATGGAAGGTTACACCATCTTACATCTAGCCAAGTAATTAGTTTCAAATGTGCAAAGGAGAGAACATAGAAATACTGCACAAAAAGTAGGAGATAAATGACATTGCTCACATGGCTTAGGTAAAGTATAGAAATGAGAACTCCTTTTTTTTTTTTTAATGGAATCTCTCCACGAATAGCAACTGAATAGTAGGAGGCAAAAGTTCAAAATCCTTTGAATTTCCAGCAGGGAAAATGGCAATTATTCCAAGAGGTAATAATTCTTTACTCCTAGATAAGATACTTTCTTTTCTGTAGAACAAGCCTGGCAGTTTGATGCTTCAACACTTGGAGCTGAATAACAGCAATGACCTAAAAATTCACCTATTCATCTCAGTAATTCATCCTACCAAAGTCATCACACACTTTCAAAACCAGCTTCAGCGTCCATGTTTATGCACAACTCCGGAGTTTTATCGCTTGGAGGGTTTGTTTCACGCTGAAGAATGAACATTTCATCTCTTTGAGAACATTAACCATCATTGAAAAAGGGGCTTTGATAACCTTTATAAAAAAATTCTGTAAAGAACATAGTCATAGTTGGTACTCAGTTTGAGTATGCTGCTAGACATTGACATCATCTGATGGGAAATTAATGTTAATCAAATAAAACATTGTTTAGAATTAGATCTCTGATACTGTAAGGTATTTTGCTCAGCTCTCAAATTTGGATCCTAGAAAACAGTGCAGAACTGTAAATAGATCATGAATAACTTTAAAGTATTCTTCTCCTGCACATCTTTGGCATGCATCTACTACTACTTCATGATCATAATGAGGTTAACACTTCATTATATAAGTTAGCAGTGTGGCAGTCAGAGCTCCAGAGCTTGAGCTCTGCTGCCCTCCTTCATCTTACAGTGTAGGCAGACAGTCTGAGAGCAGGGTAGCTTAGCCTACTTTCACTGATAATGAGTAGAAAATAGCTGGCATGCAGAAAATTCTTCCACTAACTTACTTCAAAGTAAATGCCTGCTGCTTCATTTCTGAGCACCAGTATTAACATTCAGTACTGTAATCTCAGTGAGAATACATATTGTCAAATTAGGAGCCCTCCTCCTACAGTAGATAGCAGTTGAATACTAAAAACGTGCTTTCCCTTCCATGAGTCACATATGAGTTCTCACACAAAAATATAACATCTGGACAATTTTCCTTCTCCTGCTGCTCCTATATAATACTATCAGCCCGGTTGAAACAGCTCTGGGATTTAATATTGTCTGTCTCTGGTCTCAGATCTGTGTATCTGTCAGTAGCCCACTCTTTGAAGTGTTTCAGGTAAAGGTGGAAATGTTCCACAGCTCTTCTAGTTAAAAACCAACCAAACAAAAAGTATTTTTTTTTTTTGTTTCAGACCTTTGGTTTTTATCTGTCTGGTTTCTCTGAGAAATCCTACCTACAAGTCCCATTCAGAAAGCACCATTTCCCATCCATAAGTCTCCTGTCCAAGGGACATGATAAATACTTTGAATTCCCAGAACTTTGGAGGCAGAAATGAGAGTAGCCCAAGTGAATTTTATCTTTTGTTTGAGAACTGGAGAAGAGAAACCAAGAATATTCATTGATGCCATTTGCCTCTCAGCATACATGCTGCATCTTCTTTCCGTTTCTCAGAATATTGTGGGATTCAGCTGCTGCAGCCTTGTCCAGCTAGCAGCTCCAGAGAGGCAGAAGGTAGACCCCAGACAAACTGGACTAAATTAGATGCTATGGTAATCACAATTGTCATAAGTATAGCCAGCTCTGCTCTTCCAAAAATTAGCTGGAATCATTTCCTCCCACTGACTTTTCACTCTCAACTTCAGGTGATTCTTCCTCCCTCAGGCCCTATCTCGTACTTTTTACTGGCAACTGCCTTTTCATTTCCTGTTGCACTATTCTGTGTGAGAAGACTTCACTGATTACTAGTCTTCAAATCTTCTGTGGGCAGTCAACAACTCCAGAAGGTCAACCACCTTTTTTTTTTCTTATGGTCTTCTAGCATGCATACCGGCCTGTAACAGGATGCAGGAGTCTCCTAAATTCCTAAATTATTATGTTCTTTGCCTTATGCTTTAATATCAAAAAATTGTTTCATATAAATTGTTCTACAGGATCTTGCAGAGAAAGTTATCCCATTCCTTTAGAGTTCCTTCCAAAGTATGCATCTATTGGCTCTGGAAAAAATAAAAGAAAAAAAGGAAACAAAGAAAAAAAAGAGATTGTAAGAACATTTAATTTAGTTAGTGCCATTCTGAACCAATTATTTGCACAAGTCTTATCTGACATTTTAAACCATGTGATAACACTATTTAAAAGTAATGGAATAAATTGAAAACTTAAACTTCAGTAACTAGAGCGACCTTTTCCTAACTTCTGTATTTTGTTGAGGTGACATCTTAATTATACGATTTTTCCCTACCACAGAAAGACAGGAACTATATCACCTGTACAGTGCAATATCTAATACTAATTTATTTCAAATGCAGCTGCTTTAAAGGGTCAAAGAGAGGAACTGAACATGACGAGGACATCAATAAAACTTGCTGTTGGCCCCATAAAATTATAATGGCATAGATAGCAAAATCGAAGGGCCTAGAGCACCTTCAAGGCTTGTAAAATATATTAAAAAAAAAAAGTTGAAAGTAGAGCACCTTATAATTTTCCTCCAAGTATATTTGAAGCAAAAATAAAAAATTAGAAGTCCCCTGAGATAACAGACAGAATTGACAAAAAATTGCCTTTATTAAGCCATGGCACAAGTCTTAAAATTTTACATTATTTTACCTAACTTGGTCAACTTCTGCCCATGGCTCCAGATATAAAACATTCACAAATAATGTGAATATGCACTAATTTTTAGATCAGAAATAGCTACAGAAATATCATTCTGGCCAGATTGTTTTGGCTGAGGATGCAGATTATTTACATGCTATTCCTTGTCAGGACAGGTGAAGAAATTATGTCTAATTCAAAACTCATTCATTGTTTGACAATTGAAAAAAAAGCTCGGGTTTTATCTGACACTTGTAAAAAACAACCTGTAGCCTGACCAAAATATTGCAATTGAAACTCTCATCTTTGGTCAGATGTTTATAATCTCTCCAAAGAATTGTACGCCTGCAAATCTGTGGTCTGATTCAGAGAAGCTGTCAGACAGATAAAAGTGACTGGTGTCCCATGGTTTAGAAGATCACGGGGATCAAGTCAACCCTCTCCCTCCACAGCTGTAATACTAGTTTTCGTTCCCATCATTAATAATTTGAAGGGGTCTGTGCTCTCTTCTCATCTGCAATGGCCTCTTATGCCAGAAGCACCAGAGGTGTCTTAGAGCCTGGAGAAAGTTTGCTCAGATTTCTAGAGAATCTGGGAAGAGCAAGGGATGTGAGATCTTCTGTAGTATGAACTAGATAGGAATTTCATGGTATGTGCTACCATGCCAGAAACACTAAACCTCTAAAAGGAATGTAGGACCACGGATACAATCAAAGTGCTACCCTAATGCACCTTTGCACACTGGGGCTCAGAGCTGCCTTAGGTCTGGACAGGTTTCATTCTCTCAGAGAAGCCTAGGCCTGTCCATGAGGTTTTAAGCTGTCCAGATTTTTAGGATGAAATATATCTCAGCTGAAAGGCTCAACATAATCTTTGCACAACTAAAAACTGCTTTGATCCACAGACTTAAGTAGACCTTATATAGAATGTAAAGTAAGTCTATATTGCAATGCTGCTGTTTGCAGAAGAAAAAGTAACCTGTTTTGCAAAAGTATATTTAAGACATGATAAAATAAACATGTTCCTCAAACATATGAAAAATGTGAAGATAGTCTTTTTGTAGAACCTTTTATAGAACTATGAATTCATAGGCTAAATTATTCATGATGAATAATTTGCTCAACTCCCACTATCACAAAAAAAAAAATTCTGCTTAGCCAGACCTTTGACTGTAGGCTACTTTACATTTCTTTTAAAAGAAATACTCTCACTATTTAATTTACAGCACCAAAACCTAACTGCTGACTTATTTCCAAGTATTTCTGCCCAGCAAATTTTAAAGTTATAAATACACTTTTTAAATAAACCCTTTCTGATAGATACAGTAATATATTCTCCATCTGCATATTTCAGGGAACAGTTAAACATTATTAGTTGTCATGAACATGAGAAGGAACTCATTCAAAAGATTGTGTGATTTCCAACAGCTTCAGCTACATTCATGCTGTAGATAACAACATGAAGTTGTATCAGTGACCTCTCTTAAAATTTGCCCTAGCAATAGAGCCAATATCACTCGGCATAAACTGGTTGTCCCTGGTTATTTGCATGGTATTACTGTGTGCTTAGAACAAAGACACAGAGAAGCAGTCACCCCAAACTCAGCACTGCTGCTTGCTGCAACTCAGACAGTCACCAGTAATGAGTTACAAACATACACTCTATTTAGATTTTTGCATCACCTGTGTTTTTCATGTGCCATTTTATATATGGTGAAACATATTTCAGCTGAGTTTCAGACTGACACAGTTTCAAGCTGAAGCATGTCAGTCAATCAGCAAAGAGGGGAAGAAAGAATCTTGCCCCTTGTTGAAGGGAGAAGTTTTATATCTAAGGAAATGAAACAAATTGTTTTCATTTAGTAATTCAGATTGTTTTCTGGATCAGATATGGTAGAAGACATATTGGAGGTAAAGGTGGAAAACTATCTGAACCCTCACAAGTTTTCAGTGGGGATATCTACCATAACAGCTAAAATTTTTCACCAAGACACAGGGTCTGAAAAGGCATGTATGGTGAAAGATGATGCTGATTCTCTGAAGGAAAGCATTTTTGTGGTCTGCTATTTGATGGAAGTTTTGAAATTGTTCCATCATGTCTTTTTTTCTTTTTCTTTGTTTGGTCTTAAAATATGGCACCTGATTTAAATGTTTTTTAGAAATTTTAGAAGTTTCAAGGCTGTTTTTTAGTATTAGGGACAGGATAGGATAGGATAGGATAGGATAGGATAGGATAGGATAGGATAGGATAGGATAGGATAGGATATGGTAGGGTAGGGTAGGGTAGGGTAGGATAGGATAGGATAGGATAGGATAGGATAGTGTAGTACAGTACTAGGGACAGCATGGTTTTTAAAGAGCTTCCTGAACAGTGACAGTCAATGTCACTAATGGCTCTTCATGCTGCAGCTTGGTTGTTTATTCTGATACTAAATCTGACATATTAGTAGCAGTGTTATGCCATTGACCATGACAGTCACTGATCCTTAGATTTAGATGCCATAATAAAATTCTGTTTAATCTGCAGTACAGTGACTAGTTCATAAATACCTCGTTTAATTACAACAGGAATGAATTCACAACTTTACAACTTTGTCATGAGATTCTTTGCCATACAGTCAGTAATGTGACTGATGAAGCTGAGAATGGACTACTATTTCTGTATCAAGTAAACCAGGAATTAGAGACTTTCTTTACATTTTTCATAGGTAACATCTAAAGTTTCTCTCTAATTTAAATGTAGACAAAAATACGCATTTAATTAGATAGTAGCCAAATTTGACTTCCTGGCATCACAGGATGAGAGTCAAAGGTTATGAAGGACATGCAAAGGCTACTGCACTCTCTGATAACCTGTCCTCTATATATGAAGAGCATATGGAGCATATGGGAAAAACCAGCAGTGTATCAGTGGCTGAAACTGATCTGAGTCTAGAAGTACAGAAGTGTACTAGTGACTGCAAAAGCTACAAGGGAAATAGAGGGACATGAACTTCAAATACAGCTTCTTAAACCATTTTGCTTTCTCTTAGGCAAACCCAAACATCACTTTGCATGCAGCAAAGGAACTGACATCATCGTTTCACAAGGCACATGACCTCGACGAGTTTCTATGCCAGAATGAGAAGGCAGTATTTTTAAGTGATGTTGTAGCTTTATGTCAGCTGAAGCAAATAGCATTTTAAACTGGCATACTTTCCAGTGCTTTCTTTACCTTGAGAAAGAAGCCTATGCAGCAGCTCTCTAGTAAGTGCCTGCAAGCTTGCAGGACTCCACAGATTTCTCTCCATTAATGCATAGAGCATATCTTAATTGCTTAAGTCTGTTATCTTGACTTTGCAATAGCATCCCTCCAAGGATGAAGGAATGCCTGGCTGGCAGCTCAGTTTGCATTGCATCTGGTACCTGGGTTTTGCTTGTGGTGTGCCACATCCTTTCTGCTGAGGAATGCACTGAAACCAGTGCATTGATCCTTATGAATGACCTTTTTTGTTGGAATTAGAGTGATAGACTGCACCCTGTCCTCATACAGGAAAATAAAAATCAATGGGAAATGTTAAGAGCTGCACTGCATTTTCACTTTATCCTGAGGGAATCAGAGAGGGAGTGGGGAACAGAAAGAGTGGGACATGATGAGCTTGACAGACACCCAGCTTGTGTTCAGACCTGGATATCTCCTCTTTCTTGTTTCCTTAATCATGAATTATCTAGTAAGGCGTTTATCACAGTGTTCGGACACCATCCTCTATTCCCAGTGTGATTCCTTTACCAACAGTGCTGCATACCCAACTCTCTCTGCACTGGTTTTGTGGCTTTTCAATGGTGTGCATGGCACCTACACACCAAATCCATTTCTATCACTTTCAAGCTGGCCATTTCCAGTTCTTCCTTAAGACTCACCTATGACGGTTATTTTTTTCAAGAAATTTATTTTTTACATAGTTGTCAAAATAATGTGTTCAGTCAAATTAGAAGCCAAATTAAACATAAGCCAAATCATAGTATAGGGCAGACAAGTACAAATTCTCGTGTTCCCCTGAATTTGTCACCAGTTCCCAGCCTGTCTGCCTTTAAGCTTTTCCACAGCTCCATTTGAGGGCAACAAGCTTAGGACTCCTCTTATTACTGAAAATTGTACTGCATTATAATGCTTCAGTTGATTTAGCTTTCTTCAGAGTAAAAGAAATTTAGGGAGTTTTCTTCATATACACACTTGTTATAGGCTTCTTGCCTAGACCATATCTCCCTTCTCCTCCCACCCTCATCCTCTGACTCCCCTTATTATCCTCCCTCCTTCCCTCTAGCTCCAGCTCATGCATAAATTTGCATCAGGCATATTTTACTCAGCAATTCTCAGGTCAGGCTGCGCCCTGTTCCTGCAACTGGATTCAGAGTGCCGTGTCTCTGTTGCTCTGGACCCAGCTCCTTCTCCCCTCTGCTCTTACGCATTTCAGTAGCCCTCAGGCTCCCAGGCACCCAAAGCTGTGGTGTGATCAGTAAAGCAAGGCCAAGTGTGGGAGGTCACCTTTCTCCAGGCTCTTAGCATGATGAAATGCTCTTCTTCTTTTCTTCCAGAACTCAAATGGAAATGGTTAAACATGTCTATGTTTTGAAAAATAAGAAATTATTATCAACTGGTTAAACAAATTTCTTTCTGTGAGAATTAAGCAGCAGGGGTGCTTTCTGAATATCAAGCTCTTATTGTGAATTTGGGTAACTATCTCTGGTGGGAGGGGAGAAAGGAAGAGCCAAAGGAACTGAGGAGTGGCATGGGAGAAGCTCTGAGAAAAAGAGATGTAGGGAACAAAACAGTGATGACAAATCAACAGTGTTGATAAACTAGAAAGCTGGCTTATGCCAGATGCTTGTGCATCAAACAGGGATGTCCTGGTTTTTTGGTGCCAGATTGGAGGAATGTACAGCTTGGGAAATGGCACTTGATCAGCTGTCCATGGGAGGTACCAGTTTTTCTTGTTTCTTTGAGTTGTTCTTACTGCCTGACCATGAGTCAAACAAATGAGCAAATAAGATATATATGTATACCTCACCCATCTGCTTCTTAATTATTGTGGATTGGCTTCTGTTCCCTAACAAAGTCAGATCTGTCAAAATGCACAGCAACTGTCCAGGCTGAGCATATGACAATTTGGCTTCAGCCTGTGCTGCTTTCGCAGATCTCAAACTGAGGGCATCAAGGTTTGGGCTGACACATTTCCATCTTCTTGGACCTCCAGTCATACTAATTCAGTATAATGGACAAAACTAGCAACACGCTGCTCTCCCTCTCCATACGCAAGGACAAACTGATGAACAGGATGGTGTGATCACTGCTATGTGATCACTGCTACCCTCGCAGCCACCTCTTCAGTTTGAGCAGCTGACAGAAATCCTCAGCTCTAATCACCAACCTCACTGCTATTTAAATGGTTAACAAACACATCAACCAGCCTTTTAAGGCAAACACATCAACTTGTCACAGATTTTCTGAGACAAAGGACAGGGTTCTCCTATATCCTAAACTCCTGCAATATCAATCTCAGCTTCACTTTTATTATCTAGACTGCTGCCTGAATCAAACTCTTCATGTTATTAACTAACTGGAGACAGGGAGGAAAGAAATGAAAAAAGTACCAATTTAAATATTTTCTAGTTTTCAGATGGACTCATCCGCAAAAATACCAAGTTGTTCTGTTCTTTTTTTAAAGGATAGTGGGGATTTCTTGTTGCCAGTATGCAGCTCATCTTTCAGAGCTTAGTGGTGAGCATGCTTAAATACAGCCTTTTACAACTATCTGTGTAAAGAGTTTCCAAAGATGTGCACCTACCTGCTTGGCAGCTGCTGAAAGAGACAAATTACTTTTAAAGGTCACCTATCACGTTCCATTTTTCCAGCTCTTCCTCTGACTCACATCCACCCAGCAGCCCAGCAGATACTCTGTGCAGGTTGCCTGTCATTCAGAAATCCTGGACAACTCACCACTGTGACTGTGAAATTAAACTCAGCTTTGCACAGGCCATGAACTGGAACACGCTGTGGCTACATTAACAGACGCACAGCTAAATGTTATGCCCAGTAAATTCAGCATACTCAGAATATTTCAGCCTCACTTTACATCTGTTGATGTGTCAGACTACATGTTCTCTGTGCATTTTAATGCTGTCAGATGTTTGAGCATCACAAAGCTTGCTATTACAGTGGAATTACCAGCAATATTTAAAGTATTTCTTTTTACCAGTTTCAGGGTGGGGGGAAGTATGGATAGAAAGAGAAGTGAAGATTTTTAGCGCAAAACAATCATTAAAGATTTGGTTTTTCCTCAGCTTAAATCAAACTGTTTTGATCAGTAACAGTGCATTGAAGAAGGGAGGAAGCCTACGGTATTTTAGGGGATTTAGTACTTCAGTTAATTTCAACATGGAGATCACAATGAACAACACTAAGATTTCCCAGCACAGAAATTCTCACATATGCATATGTTCTTGGAGTTTCTGAGGCCTTTCAAATAATGTAGTTTTTCCAGATTTCTGTGAAGAACTCTTCTGGTGTGAGGTGGGTGTCTTGACAACAACCATCTTCTAGCCCCACCACAGTCTACCAATCCACGTGACCCAGAGGCCTTAACCAACCCTGTGATGCTTAAAGTCTCAAAGAAAAGCATTTGTTCTAAGTGCTTGATCACTGTGATTTGAAAAGATCTGAAAGCAGCAGTGTTACTACCATAAAAACTCAGACAAAAAAGAAAAAAAAACCAAACAAATGAAAAACACAAAAATAAAAAAAAAACAGAGAGGTGATGGGGAACTGGTAGACATAAAAAACAATAAAAGATATAACTGATGATAATATTTTGAATAAAACAGGAAAGAAGGAAACAACTGAAATGAGAATAAAGAGGATGTGGAAAAACAGCAGTGAAAAAGGAGGGTGGAAAGAAAACACTGAATGGGAAACCATAATAGATAGGTGGTGACCTCTATCACATAACCAGCATCAAATACTTGAACAGAAAGCTCCTGAGACCTGGGAGGCCAAATAGTAAAACACCATAAGGTTTACTCCAGATAAGCCATCAAATTATACTTAAAATCTGTATTCTTTAGGGTGATTTAGCAAAAACCTCTGCATATTGTATGGAGAGCTTTTTGCTGTGATTCCTCTTGTCTTGGAGTTTTTCCATTTAATATTAATTCTCTGGTGTCCTTCTCTTAGTCACACTGCAAATGATAGTGGCGGTCTGAAAAATAAAAACTAGACAATCCCAGTTGGGGAAACTGGAATACTTTATTGGGCACGAGAACACAATTTAAAGGCATCTCTGGCTGGACATGTTAATGAAGGGGACAGGCTATGTTAATTGGGGAGTTACACTAATTTTTACTGCAGTTTCCAAATAGTTAGTTTTTCTCCTAGTAGGATTACATGAAAGATAGAGGGATTACAGGGGTTTAGACATGGTCTGATACAATCATCTCAAAAAGTCCTTTCTGATTTCTGCTGGAGCCAGGCTTGATCCATAAGGTAGAATTTTAACAGGTCTTGTGAGAAGGGTCCAGCTCCTTCAGATCACGAGGTTTTTGTCAGCCCTTGTTGCCCTTTTGCTGAAACCTGGGTTTGGGCTCCCACAAATGATTTAGCACCTTAAGACAGCAAGGATTTGGCTTCTCTACTCTAATAATTTAACATGTGCATTTTGTGACTAAAACCTACTTAACACATTAATCTTGAAGAGTCTCAATATTAATCATTAATCTTAGTTCTTAAAGAGGTCGGGGTTTATGTGGTTATTTTGATAGTTTTTTAATATAAATATATAAGCTATAATATGTAAGCTAGAAATAATTTCAAATACAATTATACCAAGCAGATTGTAGAAGGAAACTGATTTCCTCCTAGGATGTGTGCATGCATTCAGTTTATTAACACTGCATCTTCTTTATCAATTCAAATACTATTTCTCATTTTCCAGTGAAATCTTATCTGAGTATTCTTCCATTCCAGAGATTTTACAGTTCATGCATTTCTTTATGTATTAATTAAATATCTAATTTTCTAGTTGGGTCTGTGATTTGGATCCAATGCTTTGCCAGCTTATTCAAAATTACCCTTTTGACAGGAAAGAATAAATTCATTCCTTGGAGAAGGGAACAATGTCTTTAATTATCTAATTTTCTTCTCTTTGGTATGTCATCATAATCCTTTATTCCTTTTTACCCTCAGTGCATTGTTTTAGAAATTGAAAAGGCATTAATAAAATCACACAATGGTTTAGATAGGAAAGAACCCCAAAGACCACGTAGTTCCAACCCCCCTCCCATGGGCAAGGACACCTTCCACTTAGACCAGGCTGCTCAAAGCCCCATCCAACCTGGCCTTGAACACTGCCAGGGATAGGGCATCCAGAACTTCTCTGGACAACCGGTTCCAGTGCCTCACCACCCTCACAGTCAAGAACTTCTTCCTGATATCCAATCTATATCTCCCCTCTTTCAGTTTGAAGTCATTCCCCCTTGTCCTGTCTCTTTATTCCCTTGTAAAAAGTCCTTCTCCAGCTCTCTCATAGGCCCCCTTCAGGTACCAGAAAGCTGCTCTAAAGTCTCCCCAGAGCCTTCTCTTTTCCAGGCTGTACAACTCTCTCAGTCTGTCTTCAAAGGAGAGGTGCTCCTGCCCTCTGAGCATCTTCATGGTCCTCCTTGGACTCAATCCAAGAGGTCCATATACTTCTTGAGGGCCCCAATCCAGGGAAAAAAATCAGCAAGAAATAAATCTCTTCATGACATGGAGCTGCGGCATTTCTATTCTTGTCAAGAGACTTCAGGCACTCCAAATGAAGTAGATTGTGCTCATATTGTCTTCATATTGTCGTGTGCCAACCAGAGGTGTTTCTGTTCTGTGAATTTTATCTGGACAGTCAGGAAGTGTTTGGAAGAATATTTGTGTTTCCTGGGTTGTCATTTCATTACCTCCCCAAATGTTTCTGCTTTTGGACAATAGCTTAATTTTTTCCTCATCAGCAATGTGACTTTTAATTTTTGTGTGTGAAATATCAGTAATAAAAGCTTCTTGCATTTGCAGAAAACCCTGTGTTACTGTAGGACTGGCCTGGTTTTGAGTCCTGGCAGATGTTGCTCTTCCTTACACTCTGAGACATTGTATCAGTGCTATTTTGAGTGGTTCACAGCCTGATCAGCATTTGACATAAAAATAGAGACTTTTTCACAGTTTTGTGTCCCCTACACATTCATCTACTGTTTTTACTTCCCTGCTTTCCTGCTGTACAACTGGGACATGGCCCATGCAACAGCCTAATCCAAGCCTCCCTGGTTACAACTTTGTTTTGCACATGCAAAGCCTATTAATCAGGCTGTTTAGGGGGCTTCCAAAGGCTTCTTGAAATATCCACATGATCAGCTAGTCTCTGTCCTGATAAACTTGTTACAGAGGCAGCATATGTTCAATAGGATGGAGACAGACAGTGCTGGAGACTCTCCTGGCAGGATTTGAAGGCAGTTGTGCAGTGCATTTGCAGTGTCAAAAGAATGATGTAGTGGAAAATAAACCAGTCTGCTAGTTTGGAATTTGAGATCCAGAGTTTTAGAAACAATTCAAAATAGCACAATGCCATTTGTTGTTGCACAAACCTGCAGTAGTAACAAGACAATAGCAGCAGTCTTCTGACTGACCAAGGAAACATGCAGCCCATTTGGTACGAGCTGTGGAGGCACCACAGGAGCTCTGTAAGCATTCTCCCATTCCAAGTATGTTCTACATTGTCAGTCTTGGAGATAAATTTTTCATAAACAGGATTTTTAATGAGTTCTTCAATACAATAAAACTCAAGATTTTTTTAAACTTTTAATCGGGAGGAACATTTCATTTCTGCACTTATCAATATACTGCATAGAGATCCCTGGAGTTGTTTTCCTGACTCAAGACAGGAAATTATGCAGCAAACCCCTGTCTTACTGCCAGATGTGTTTCTTTTTATGAACTATGCATATATATTATAGATACACTTTTCTTACCTCTTTTATCTTCTATAAATAGAGACAACCTGGTTTACAGTTTTAAAGACTAAAATCCTTTTTAAGCAGAGAAGCAAAGCTCTTGTGTGAGTTGCTTGAGCAATGTTGACCTTTGCAAACAGTCTCCACTCCTTGGAGAGATAATTAGGCATGTCTTTCCATCAGGAGGGGCAAACTTCTCGAGTCTCAGCATTCTGCTAAGGTGCCTGAAACACCAGGAAGCAAGAGATTTACCTCTGATGCACTGCTACAGAACAAAGGCAAAGAATAGCAGAAGAAATTTAGTGTACTGATTTACTTTAGCTCGTGAAAATTATTGTCAGGCAAATAAAACTAGGATGTGTGTGTATATAATGACTATCACATTAATCTGTTCCCTATAACAGATAATGGCTGCTGCTTTCCTTTTATCTCTTGAAAAATCTGTTCTCTGACATACCAGTACCCCATAGAAGGGAAACATAGTGTTGTAGAGACAAAACTGCACTGATTGATTATCAGCGGAGAGGCATGGACAAAGTGCCCTAAACCATTATGGTCAGCAAAATGTCCGCTTTATTAGAGAAAAGACAGCTTATATACTGCTAATTACACACACAGACATGTGATTCTTTCTCAGGATACTTTGGATACATAAGGAAAACATACTGCGTTGTGCAGCACTAATTGGCCCGCAGCAGGTGTCCATAAAACTTGTTCACCTGCCAAGAGAACTCCTCCTTCACCTTGGCACAAGGCCTGCAGCCATATTAGTGACGCAGTATTTTTTACTATCTGCACCCAGCTGCCAGGGTAAAGGCCTCAGAAATGCAATACAAATTGTTCACACAATTTCTGTACGGTGACAATTGATTGTCCTGAATTCAATGATTTGCAGAACAGCAAACTGAATAGGTGCTGCGGTGAAAGAACAATTGGCTTCCTAGCAGACGATGACAAGCTGACTTTTCTTTCTTGCAGCAGATTTCTGGAAGTTCATTTTGGGGAGTAATTACTGTCATTTGGATCATCATATCCCAGTAATTAAGATGTGAATTTCATTCTCAATTGGATCTGGTTTTGGTATTTGCAGTGTGGAATCAGTGACTACTGACATTGTTGTCTGGATAAAATATATCCTAAACCTCACAGAATATTTGTTTTGTAAATAATTGTTATTTTCAACTATTTCTCATTGGATGATAAATAACACATCAGCTTTCAGGCATGGCAGTATTTCAGATTTAGAGTCCTGATAAGTGCATGAAAATCTCAAACTAAGGCCCATTATTTGAATATACTGAAAGTAAATTGGATCTGTATTATAAATCTGGTCTAGCAATGATCCAGAAAATCTAAAAGCCATACAGTAAAATCATTGTAATCTCTAATTGGTTTACTTTGTTTATAAAGAAACAAGTTATTTTTGACATTTAGGTGGTGCCAGGAAATTCTTCTAGCCAAGGAAATCATATCTGTTTCCCAAATTAAAGTGTAAATTCTGAAAGAGTACACAACTCACTCCAAACAACCACTGACCATGTGTTCAAAAGGGCATTGGCTGAAGGTAAAGTAAAAATGTGTAAAACCTGTTTTTTGGGTTTCTACTCATAATCTTTGCTGTCAAGAATTAAGTTCAGTAACAGTCTTTCTTTTGGGAAGACTAGGAACAATCTTGCTCCCAAATAATGCAAAAGCTCAAGCAACTGCCCTAGAGCTGCACTCATTTCAGAGAGCAACCTTCACCAAAGGCTGTGTGCAACAAAGGCATCACGAACAGAATGACTACCAGGCTAGCAGTCCCCCTAAATAGAGTGGAAGAATTGACGCTTTGGCACAAATAACTATGTGGAATGAATATCCTGAGAGCTTCAAAGTGAAATATATACAAAAGGTCTTCCAGGTGGTTTTGCTGGCACTAAGCACCTCCTTTCTGAAGGACAAAAGAGTCACCTCCTTCACTTATGGCCTTGTCCTTCAACAACATGATAGCTTTTACAGTGTTCATTTCCTAACATACAGAGGAAGAGCAGGAGTGACACAAACTCTTTCTACAATTGTTCCATAACTCTTTGCATTTATTTGAGAGGGTATAGAGCAATCTTACATTTCCATTTGACATGAAGGAATGGAAGCACACACAGCCCTCTCTTGCCATCAAAGCAATGAACTGATTTATCACAGTCTCTGGGCCTCTTTTACCATAGTCATTATGCCAACCTTATTGTCCAGGTGTTTACTCTTGAAACAGGAAAAGGAGACTGTTACTTTTCCCTGTTTGCTGAACTTTAAGTTACAGTTCTTTCAGTGACTAACACACATAATCGAGTGAGTGTTTAAGATGCATTTTTCATGCTGATGACTAGCTTAATCCCTAAAATTTAGAACCAGGTTTGAGAGCAAGCCTAGAGGGGTGGATAGCATCCACATCCTCCTAATCTGGCTCCATATTTCAGTGATGAAGTTCTTTGAAGATCTGAAAAAAAGTACTGGAAAACCCCCATTTAAAATGTTTTAGCTAAATCACAATCCCATTATATATATTTTTAGAATGCCCACAGGTTGTAGGTCAGAAAGTTCTTTTCATAGTATTTTCCCTACTATCAAGTATGTCTAATTTGCTACCGAAACTGTCCTCAGTATGCCCAGAGCAATATCATTTGGCCACATGTTTCAGTATATTCACGCTCACCCCCTCATCCACAAAATTAGCCTTCAACCTACAGTTCTTGTTTTTGGAACAATCATGTGCAGAAAAAGAAAAAAAAATCATGACAGTTTGCTCAAGATTTCCATGAGAGCACAGCCATTTCCCTTATGGTTTCCAAAAGGAATCTCCCTGAATCTGATTTTATTATTTAGGATCACCTCTCTTAACACAAACTCAATTGCCATATTAAGGCTATATTTGCTAAGATGATTTACTGCTGATCCAATATCAGTGTTTAAAATGATTGGTGAGTTTTCTTGTTTAATTTATGAAACAATTACTGAAGGCATATGCCATGTGTGATGCAGAAAGATGTTTTCCTTAAAAATGTTTTCCAATGTCTTTTGTGTCTTTTTTCCTCATATCCAGACTATATCCCCACAAAGTAAAAAGAAATATTGTGTTACTCAATCACCACGTGGTCCTAGAGTAAAAATGATTAATTGTCCATGGGGCTGCAGACCTCAGAAAATATGCTTCCCAGGGAAGCCTAAAGCACAGAAACACAAGGACACCCCAGCTGCTTGATTGCCCTTCGTAAGAGCTTCACCCAGGTTGCAGTAAGCTTTGAATAAGCCTTGTTAGACTACTAAAAACTACTTTTTTGCAATCAGATAGCATGGTAGTAAATATGGTAAAGGTATTCATCTCTATTAAATATCCTGAGACTGCTCCTTATTTGTTGGCCAAGGACAGACTGAGACTTTCAACTCAGTATGCTATGCTTTAACTTGGTATTTTAACTTAATGGTAAAGCATCACTGTCTGTTTTCATTCCACAGAGAGAAAAAAGATAATGTCTTTGTTTTTTCCTTGTCGCAAAAGAGAATGGCTTAAGCTTAAGTCTCAGCTATGGTATTGAGCCGAGTATTAGTTGGGCTCACTGTGTAGCTTTTCTGTTGTCAGTTTTAACAGATCTCCTTATTTTTTCTAGCTTTCTATACCTGTAAGAGCAAAAAATAATGACAATACTCTTGGGATTTCAGTCGGTGTTTTTCTTTTATTAAATAATAGTAAATGTGCTAAGTGAACATTCTTATCCCCATTTAGAGGCGACTAGTTCAAGTGACTTGTCTTGCCTCAAACTACTTGATAATTTGGCAGTTGAAAAAAACAATTCCAGCTCTAGTAGGCAGATGGCACTGACTATGTTTGGTACTGGATGGAGCTAGAGGGAGCAATCCGGAGGTGTCTTCAGAAGGACACCTTAAAAGTGAAGCCAATGGGGCCTTTGTCCTTTGGTATCAGTTGAACTTGCATTCAGCATAAAGGAGTGTGATCACAGAACTTTTCAGGAGGAGGGAGGGCTGTATAACTTCAAGCATTCCTCTGCAGATGTCTTTCAATCATGTTTTCATAAATAGTTGAGGCATCTTACCTCAGGCATGGCATGTGAAATAGTAGAAAATTTGCACACATTTTCTTCAATCAAGCAAGCAATAAACATTTGTGTAATGAGCTAGCTAGAGACAGGCATTGATGTTCCAGTAACATCAAAGAGGTGCCAAAAATAATACTGAAGGCAAGGTCATATTGCTCACAATCAAATACTTGATGGAAAAGCTGAACATGCTTTTGGAACTGAAAGACAACATCAGGTGATTACAGGGTACTCATCATTTAATAATGACAGGAGCATTTAGTGAAATGGCTAAGCACTTGTGGTGAGTCCCAAAAATAATTCCACTCCCTTCAATTAGAGCAGCCATCAGTTTAAATATAGATTTCAGAGGGAGTGAGAGGAAACTTAGCTAGAAAGCATCAGAAAACTCTAAGGCTTGTACTGAAGCACGACTTAAAAAACTGTGCAAATTGGAACAGGAACTGTAATATAACACAATGTACCTCCTCGAGTCACTTCTTCCAACCATTAGTCTGCTATACTTTTAAAAACTGCTGACAGACACTTCTTGATATGCCTTTCTTGGCTCAGTTAAAGAGCTCTGTATCTCTTTGTACCTTCTTAGGTAACTTCTAATCTTCTAATCTTCTAAGCTTATGACCCATGACTTACTTCCACTAAGCACATGCTTTATTGATATTGTGGATTCTAATTTCATTGATTCAACATTGACATGAAGACACATACACCTTTCTAAAATACAGTTATGTAGTTTGACTAAACTTATACTCGAAGTCTGAAATTTGAAATTTATTTAAAGAAACATTTTTAGCTATTAATTTATTTGAAGATTTCATGTGTTTACTTACTCGTTCTTTCATTTATTTGTTACTTACAGATTTCTGCAATGTTTCTTCCACTGCTTTTATGAAAAGCAATATCAGGCTATTTATCCAATAGTTAATCGCATGATTTTTTTAACCAATTTTCAATTTTTTTGAAAGGACCTAAGAAATCTCCAAGTCTTCTGTAACTCCAGCACTTAAAGATCTATGGAATGCTGTAGGTAGACCAAACTCTTCAATTTAAACCCAGGAGTTCTTAAAGAACACTAACTTATAGATTCATATAAGCATAGAATATGAAATCATAGAATGGCCTGGATTAGAAGGGATCTTAAAGATTATCTAGTTCCAACCCCCCTGCCATGAACAGAGACTCCTTCCACTAGACCAGGTTGGTCAAAACCTCATCCAACCTGGCCTTGAACACTGACAGGGATGGGGCATCAAAAACTTCTCTGGACAAGTGGTTCCAGTGCCTCACCACCCTCACAGTAAAGAATTTCTTTCTAATATCTAATCTAAATCTACACTCTTTCAGTTTGAAGCCATTTCCCCTTGTCCTGTCACTACATGTTATTGTAAAAAGTCCCTCTCCATCATTCTTGTACACTCTCTTCAAGTGCTGGAAGACTGCAATTAGGTCACCCCAAAGCCTTCTCTTTTGCAGGCTGAACAAACCCCATTCACTCAACCTTTCCTCATAGGAGAGTTGCTCCACCCCTCTAATCATCTTGGTAGACCTCCTCTGGACTCCATCCAAGAGGCCAACATCCTTCCTATGTTGGGAACCCAGAGCTAGACACAGTGCTCCAGGTGGGATCTCATGAAAACAGATAAGAGAGGGAGAATCACCTCTCTCAAACTGCTGGCCGCACTGCTCTTGATGCAACCCAGAACACACTTGGTTTTCTGGCCTGTGAGCACACATTGCTGGCTCACATCCAGTCTGTGATCCATCAGCACCCCCAAGTTGTTCTGGGCAGGGCTGCTCTCTATCTGTTTATCCCCCAGCCTGTATTGATACCAAGGGTTGCCCTGACCCAGGTGCAGCACTTTGAATTTGTTCTTGTTAAACCTCATGGGATTCCCACAGGCCCACTTCTCAAGCTTGTCCAGGTCCCTCTGGATGACATCCCGTCCTTCACACCACTCTGCTTGGTGTCATCTGCAAATTTGCTGAGGATGCACTTGATCCCTTCATCTATATCATTAATGAAGATACTAAATAACACTGGTCCCAGTACTGAACCCTGATGTATGGGTTTGATTTTATTTGTCATTTTTGCCTGATTAAAAGGAATTGTCACATCCTCATATGATACAAGCATAAAGTGTGGAACCTTGTTCTTTGAGATACAAGCTATTTTTAAACATCCACTTCCATCCATGGATTTCTTCCTTTGTCTCCTCCCTCTCGCTGCTGTTCATTATCTCCCTCAGCTTTGACCAGATAGGCTTTTTATAGCACATACATCACATATTGAACATAATCAGGTTATGATTGTTGGTCCCTAGGCAACCACCATCTTCCAGGCCAGTGATTAAGTCCTCTTTACTCTTCCTAATGAAGTCCAAACTAATTACCTTATGTCATAGTCCGTAAAATTTTTAGGAAAAAAAAACAATAATCTAATGATGCTTTACTACTGGCTGCATGAGATCCCAGCACAAGCATCCAAAATTAAAGTTTCTAGGAAATGAGAATGACGGCATTTCTTCCAAACACAGCAGACATGTCTATCATACCCTTTTCATGAACTTTATTAGCATACATGTTGGGACACCCATATTTAAGATCATGCTGGTTTAAGTTATTCACCAACAGCAATCTGCCAGTGACATGTTCCTTCCCTACCAAGCTGTCCCCAGCATTCTGTAATTAACATTCCTGTCACGCAAATTGTCTCTCAAGAATGTAATTATAAGTGAGAATTTTTCAATCCCTTTGTTTATATCTCAGATTCAGAGCTTATGAATACAAGCAATTAAAAATTGATTCTGGCATGGTCTTTTTCTACTAAATTATTATTTTATACTTCTAAGAGGTGAATAAATTCCCTGCACTGAGTTCTGTTCCTCTGCAGCTAAACTGCTTCCAGTACTCGGGCCAGCTCATTTAAATGTGGTCTGAGTATCTCTAAATTGCAGATTGTCATGCTGAGAGACCTTTCAGCTCTCTGCTAAGCTCTGAGTGCCTTCACTACTTCAGGTTGAACTACTGCTCACACAAATTGCATATTGTCTCTACTAGAATTATTACAAACAACCATTCACCAGTTAAAGATTCCTCATTTACTGATTTTTTTTCCATTATAAAAATGAGCAGGTCCATGTGTTACTTGTGAGGACTAGGGAAGCTCTCTGTGAGTTTTCTATGTTAAATACTAAAACAGACCAGGACATCATGTGCCTGTACAGAACAGGATCCAATTTTGTTACATCAAAACTGACTTGGAACTCAGTAAAATTACAATGGAAGTGGTTTACAGGTCTCAAATTGCCTTCTCCAAGAAATACAGAGATTGTACGTACAGTCAATGCAAATTTTGTTCAATAAAGTCCTCCATTTTATATTCTTATTTAATAAATCCAAATAGGAAAAGCCCTTCAGTCAAGTATTTGCTGCCGCTTCTGTTTTCTCTCAGAAAAGATCAGCCATTCTAGTGAAGAGGTGAGCAACCCAGAATTTTAAATATATGGCCATGTTATGGTCATTCAGTGAGGAAAGTACCTGCTGGTGCATGTGGTGGTGTTAATGAAATGTTATGGCAAATACTCTTGAAGATACATCCTTACTTATACAGCACAAATAAGAAGGGATGGGACCAGACTAAACTGAAGAGGCTCCTTTTTCAAAAATGCAAACGCTTATAAATCATAATTCACACTTGAAAGTGTATTTTTGATGAGTGTTCCCCTTTTAGCACACAGAAAAACATAGAACCAAAAAACCCACTAAGAATATGTAAGCCGTACTGTACTCCTGAAAATAAGAAGAGGAGAAACTATTGCTTTTCTTCTGGAATCATGGCTAGGCTTCGTGAACGAAGATTTGGGAAGGGCTCTACCCACGTTTGTTGCAAAACCACGTTTGTTGCAAGTCTTCTGGAATATATCTATAAAATATTCTGTCTAAACTATTGCAAAGATGCTAACTCTGGTCATTTCTCTAGCAGTAAGAGTTGAATGATTCAGCAGTGACTTTGTGAAAGTTTTGCTGTTCTGCACAATATAGAAATGTCCAGGAGAGAGATGGGATGTTGAAATTGTGAGTTAAATTGGCGTGGCTGTGATACCATGCTAGCCAAATAAGGGTCTTAGATTAGCTTCTTCTGATGAGTACTGGTTTTTTTTTTGCTTTACTCACTCACTTCTAGCTCCTTATTGGAGAAAAAAGCTGAGCAGGCCCATATAATGATCTACCCACTGGCCAGTGCATTATATTGTCATCTGCAGTGGTACTTTTGGCCTGAGTCAGTGCTGGCAGCCTCCTTCCCCCCAGGCCATGCACCATCTGCATCCATGCTGGGGTTCAAAGCAGAGATGGGCAGCAGACAGCAATTTTCAATCCCAGCTATCCCCAGTGAGCTGCAGCCTATACCACTTTTGACTCTTCGGGGTTTATGTCAATCCCCAACTTGTATCTGCTTCTTCTGCCTTCCTCCTCTCCCTCCAGCACATTTTGTAGCATGGGTGATGGAGCAGGGACGGAAGAGGAAGTTGGTGGTGAAGCTGGGAGAAGCAGAGAGGGCAAAGAGGCACTTGTCGGTCTGAAGAGCTGAGAGAAGGAAGAGGTGGTCTCATAATCTCTGTGTTAATAGATAATAGATGGATAATAGATGGATAATAGTGGTCTTGTAATCTGTGTTAGATGGATAATAGATAATCTCTGTGTTAATAGAGGGATAATAGATGGATAATATATGGATGATAAGTGGTCTCATAATCTGTGTCAGTAGATGGATTTTAATCCTTTCTTTTTCCAGTGCCTTGTAGGCAGGCTGCAGAGTCTCCCCTCTGTCATCTTAAAAGAGAGCAAGTGAAGTCATCTCAGTAATTTTAACTTTTTAAAACCATTCTATGCAGGTTCTTATTTGACTTTCCTCACACTTCTATGCGAGTAAATTAAAAGCAAAAATATTTTTTAACTATGCCTTTCATAACCTATCAAATACCATAATAACCTTTAGCTACATTTCCCCTGTTTGACATCACCGGTCCTTCATGCTGAGCAGCATCTTCTACCAAGAAGTCCGGGGACCACCCCACCGCACCTGCTTCCCCCACTCCGCCCCTCCGCCCGCGCCCACTCTCCCTGTAGATCCAGTCCGTGTATTCCCACCCGCATCAGTGAGGCCGGGGAGGCTGCGCTCCGCTCCGCGTTTTCCGCCCGCTTCGCACCGCAGCTCTGCCGTGCGGGGCGCTGCTGCCGCCGCTGCCCCGCCGCTCCCGGCTGGGACCCCCGAGAGTGCAGAGGGCAGGGCCGAGACAGACGGCAGGTAGCCTGTATGCTGGGGCTGGAGGGCTGGGGAGGCTCGTCCTGCGGGTCGGGGGGCACGGCAGCCCGCGGTGCTGCGCCAGCTGGGACACCCCGCGCACTTGGGACACTCGTGTGATGAGGTGGCGCCGGTTCTCAGCCTGGAAGGGGGCGGGAGGGACGCGGTGCCCGCGGCAGCGCGCGCGGGGTGTCCAGGAGCTCGGGCGGGGGAGCCCCTTTGGCCGCCGCCGGCGGGGGAGACGCCGCTCGCCAAGTAGGTGAGCGCATCTCTGGTGCCAGAACAAAGCTGCGAGGCGTGTCCGTGGTGCCCGTCTGGTATTTGGGGTTTCCCGACCTTACCTTACACGTTTTCTCTCTGCGTGGGGCTACGTTTAGTCGGGGGCTGGGGGAAAGAGGGACAGGCAGCTCCAAGGGACGAAGAAGGGCAATCTGATTTAGATCATCTTCTGGCGCTGGTGCTGCGATCCACCTGTAAGTTTTTGTTTATTTTTTATGCGAACTGGTTGTAAAAGAAGTAAGTTAATAAGCAGCCCTGTGTTAGGCATGTCTGCTGTCTGATTCAGCCGATGCAACACCGAGTGTTTAATCATGTACAAGATTTAAGAAAATTAAGCAAATGACAGTATGTCTTGTCAGTATAGTATCATCAACTTAATGTCCTATTTTAATAGAGCAAGAATAACGAGATGCTAGGATTCTAATATTTTTTATATTAGTTTTTATTGCAGCTTGATCAAAGGTTTCCTTGTTCCTCCAAAGAAATGTAATAGGTTTGGGATAAGAAACACTCAAAGCTCTGCTTCAGTATTTGGGTGGGATCACTTGTTACAGCTGTTAACAAAGCCACTATACTGCAAATGGCATTGTGCCCTCAGATGTTACTCCAGCATATTATTCCATGTTTGGATGTAATAATAATAATAATGATAAAGCATGTTGGTAGTGGACAGTTTGGTTTAGGCCAGCTAGAAGTGTTCAGTTTACACCATCTAATGAGATACAAAGGTAGTCTCTGAGTCCTTGCTTGTTGTCTGGTTCTGTTCTTCCATCATCACTCCACACACCCAGATCTGTGTCGTTTTGTCAAAATGTCTATGATCATTACCTACTGAATAAGACTGTGGATGAGCAGATCATAGAAACTGAAAAAAATATGCACACTGAGGACTGGCATGTAATATTCTGTGTCTTATCTGAAAAGCAATAAATGTCCAGTTAAGCTATACATATTCCTTACTGTTTTCTCATGGAGTGAATTTTGTTGTCTGGCATGAAACTGCACATATTTCTATCATCTCCAGTGCATTTATTGAATGAAGGAGCATTTTTTGGTTTCCAGATTATAGTGTAATGCTTTTACATTTTATTTTTTATCAAATCATAATTTCCACTGCCTAAGGGTGGAGAGCATCTTCTGCTGAGCTTTGATACTCTAACTAAAGTGCATTAAGGTTCCTTTTAAACAAAAGACTGAGAGCTCTCTTCTTAGGTGATATAGTTGGTCCACCCAAATTTTGAAACAGTACAGTCCTATAATGGAGGAGGTGTGCAGTGGTTTCCACAACACAAAAAGTTGACACACTCGATTACCTTTGCCAGGCTGTAGACTTAAAATGAGCTGTAGAAGGTTATTTGTCCCAGAGTTAGTAGTTCAGCACTGGAACTCACTGATGTGGGATGCTGTGAAGGTCAGCAGCATTTATGGTTTCTGAAAAGACTGGGCACATTCATAGAAGACGGTTCTACTGGTAGCTAAATATAAAAGGTAAGATGTAACCTTTGTCTGAGAAAGGTTTAAAGCCCATGTTTATGGGAGGCTGAAAAGGTGTTCTGGGAGAGGATCATTTTACATGCTCAATGCTGTTACACTACTTGTGAATAAGCTGTATCAGTCACTTTTTTTTTTCTAAGAGAGAGCAATGAATTAGATAAGTCATTGATCTATCTAATGTGGCTGTTAAATTTTTATGATAATTTGACATTGTGCATCGAATAACAAATACTTTGCAGAAGTGAATTTATTATACATAAGCATGTTCCAAGAGAGGAAATACAAAAGTGTATTTCATACTTGGAACAAAGAAAAGAAGCAAAAGCATTTTTTGGATCAACCCCATCACTGACTTTGAGACATAATAGAGACTGTTCAAATATAAATTGCTCGGCTTCAAATTGTGAAGCATACAATACTGGAAAAAAACCCCAACTATAAAAGAAATTGCTTCTCAGAAATTAAATTGATTCTTTTTCCCTTCACTGTCCTGCAGTATTTTTCCTGCTGTTAAAATAAATGGTGGTTTTCAGTACTACAGCTAAGTTGGTGTTGTCTATACAAAAAGTGAATGTTTTGATCTGAGAAAAATTAAATACCAACTGAAGAAGTAAAGCAGAAGGAAAATATTGGAAGAAAAAATGACCTACTAAGTTATAGCATCTCATTCTTGCTGGCATTCTGCTTTTCATTTGCTTGCTATTTTCAGGCTTTTGATAACAGAATTAAAAATGCCACTACTTGGAAAGATCATTGCTTATTCATAATGTAGCAACATGCATATATTCTGAAAAAGGCAATTCCAGAGAAACATTCTATTTATATATTACATTGTGTTGAAATCCAATGTTGTAGTTGCAAAACCAATGGATTTCTTTGAAATAAATAAGAAAAATGATGTGAAACTGCTGAAGAAGTTTTATCTTTGTGATACTAACATCCCTAAAAGTGGTTTCTTAACATATCCTTACCTTTTTAATCATAAAAAAGAACAAGACCCCACAAGTTTTACAAATACATAAGGTTACTATAAGACGTAAGTGTTATATGAATAAAAATAGTATTTTACTGAAAAAATTATTTTCTAGTATGAACCTTCTTCAAATGCTTATCTAGCTTTTTTACCATCTCCAAGTAAGACAGTAAGATAGGCAAGGGGGGAGTGAGGCAAGAAAGAGAATTTCAGCCTACCTACTCTGATGAGACTGCAGTTTTACTAGGATATTTGAGGCTGGTGATATAGAATGAAAAACGTATTAGGACATCGTTTGCAGATAGTCATAGAAGAATACCCATTAAAATGCAAAGGAATTATCAGACTGAAATGATGTTATTTTAATAGAGTTCTAACAAATGCACAATATAACAAAATGCACTGGGCTTTAGCCAAGACACATTACATTTGACTACAGGCTGCAAAAGACTTACTTGGTTATTTATTTACCTTCTGGCCTGAAAAGCATTTGCTATGTTATGTTGCAGCCAGCTTCCATAAGACACAGAAGCACATTTAGGCAAACAATATGAATAAAACTGCATATTTCTTTTGCATAGTAATGCAAAATGTATGTGTTTTATATCCTTCTCTAAGGGTTATGAAGGATGATGTCAAGGTTATTTATCATTACCGTAAAGAAGAATGGGCTTATAAATCCTGCTGAAATACAGTGTACCAGCTAATTCTGAGGATATTCTGACTGTGATAACAGCTTTTTTCCACACTGATATCTATGATGATAAAATTATTTAGTTACTTTGCCAGTGATCTAATTGCTCTTGCATCATGTCAAAAGGATAGAGGATGGGATAAAAAAAGAAAATTGTTCTTGAAATGACAGTGAAATACTTCTTATACAGTTTTGACTTGAGAACTGCTGATTTCTGCAGCTTGGTGGGTTACATTAGTGTGTGCTGAGCACTTTGCTTCTCAATCAAAAAATTTCCATTAGCTGCCAGGAGGGTTTTCAGTCAAGGTAGGTGGTACGGCCTGAATGAACAATATTAGTGTGCTGTTCTGTCAGCTTGGGCTATCATCTAGGTGAATGGTCTTCCTTTTTAACTCTCCCTACATTTGGAATTCCTCCTTTAAACAACAGGCTGAGCTTTTTTGTCTCTGGTGGCCAAGGAGAATGATTAGTCGTCCAGAGGAAAAATAAAATGGTACACAAATTTATGAAATGACTTTATTAACACTCATAGTTGGTTACAAAGAGTAATTTATGTACAGAGAAGTCTCTCTTTCCACAAAACCAGCGGGAGTTTTGGTCCCACTGGCACAGAGCTGACTGTTCTCTCCCATTGAGGTTCTACCCCCGGCTGAACACTTCTCAGCAGCCACTCTTGACTGGGAACATTTGAAGACTTCTGCCAAAATCAAGACTTTCAGCTGATATCTGAATGGCGGGTATCATTCTTTGGCAACAAAGGATCACTAGAAACTTAGTATTTCTTCTCTTTTTCCTTGATTTTGAATTGTTCTATTACCCTTGGGAATAGAATGTGTCATACAATCTTTTTTATCCATGCAAATGTGCCATACAATCTGTATCTCCATGAGTGACCTTTCCAAAGTCATTAGAAATTTGTGGGGTGTTTAAAAAAAACTTTCTTTTTCTTTTCATATCTAAAAGCAATGTCCATACCTTTTTTTAACTTAGATTCTCAAAACACCTTGAGACAGATCTCAACTAGAGTTGGGAGAATTCTCTAAGTCCTACTAAGAGGGAGAGACAGAGTTTGGCATGAAATGACTTACTCAAGGTTATACAGCAAGTCAGTAGCAAAATGTGAAAAAGTTACTTGTTTCCTTGAAAGAATGGTGTTCACTTTTACTGTTGGCCTTACTTTTGTGGGGTTTATAATGCAATTACTAAGAACCTTGAAGTATCAATTAATTCCCTTTTCTTTAAAAGGCAGTGTGAATTTCTTAATAATTGTTGTTGGCTATACATAACATTTTAAAATGAAAGATTCCAGGAAAATGTACATCCAATATAAAATCTTGAACCATTCAGTAATTATATTATCAGTACAGAAGAGCAGGAAAAAAAATCCAGCTTGTTCTCAAACCCTCTTCATTTGTGGCAATGTCAAACCAGGCTGCTGTCAAATAACATCTCCATTTCATAGCATTCTTCACAGTGCCTTTTTTGACTGAGGAGCTGCAGTTCAGCACTAGTGTTTATTATTCCTGCAATAATGGGACTCTGATAGGAGTGTATTTCATGCCAGTGATTTACTGTCTCCATTACAGCGTGACCCGAAAGCCATAACTCCTCTGCCAGTGACTGGGTTTTGGAAGTGCTCCAGGGCTGCAGCACAGCTTCTAGGCCAGCTCAGATTCTCTGATCTTGTATATTTTTCACCTGGTTCAGTCATTTTTAGTTTGTGCAGAAAGTATCAGGAATGGCCTTTGTTTGGGCAAGTCTAATAAAGCTGCTGCTGCAACTAAAACATGCACTGAACTGTTACAGTCTTCATAAGTAATTTTTCTCTTCCTTGCACCATGGGTGGAAAGGCCATTTCTGAAGTGTCAGCAAATGAAAGCACCATGTGTTTGCTGTGCAACAGTATCAGTTGGCACTGCTGGGATAATGTTAATTCCTTTGTTTCTGGCACAGTGCTTTATAGACCATAAACAGCATCTTCTCTGTATTTCAGTGGATAATCAACGAGGTTGTCAGCCTAGACATAAACTGTTACACAAAATTATTTCATACAAGCTATAACTTCTTATAAAAGGAAACCAGAAATGTTACAAGTAACACAAAGTTACAAAGAAAAAGTTAAAATAGGCATAGAAGGACCATGACACATGATAGGGCCACACTGTGAGCAGTGCCTGAAGGCTCTGGAAAGCAATCACTTATAGAAGTCTCTTGAGGCATCTGACTCTGGGACCTGATCATGGATCCAAGGTGAAGGGGATGGGCGAGTCCATCATGATATGCCAAAAGAGGGAGTGACAGGATGGCTGTTTCAACCCAGTGGGGGCTGGAGGCCACCCCACAGCTTCTCACTATATTTCTTCCATCCCTGCAGGCCCCTGGGAGCTTAAATGTATGGGAAGGGGATGTGTGGGGAAGCATCTGGATACCATCTGGCCCTTGCAGACCTGTGGACTTAAAAAACCCTGTCTGCTGCACAGGATTTTAGATTTTACATGAAGAGTAGTTGGTAGTCTTTTGCCTGTGTGTCTTGTGAAGCTCAGGTCCTCATTTCCAGGGGCCTCTCAGCCTTTTGCTGCCCCCAGCACCCCTGCAACATGTTCTCCATAAATAAGCATCTTGTTCCACTGATAAGAGTGTTCAGAAAGGCAGTATGCACTAGCTCATTTTTGAGTAATGGACAAAATAAAATCCATATTGTTTTACCCTGTTTGTACCACATACTGAATTTTACTTCAGAAACAAGTTAAAAGCCAGGGAAGTTTGAGGGCCATGAAAAGTCTTTAGAGTAGCTTAGTTCAGCCCCCATTACACATCTTCAGGTTTTACATTAAGTACAGCTCTTTAAACATAGCTCTGAGAGTTCAGCTTCTTTTCTTTGTTCAGTGAGTGTTTGGTATATCTGATATCACATGTTATCTACACAGTCAAGTGTTATTAGTATGCTTTTTTTGATATAGAAATTGCTGATCTTAGGACAGAGAAGATATAAACAGCCAGTAAGCAAACAAATGCTTGATCTTCATACTGCAGGATGTTCATCAGAAGACCCAGGTGATGCGTCAGAATGTCATTTTCCCTTTGCCTGGTGTTATCTCTCTTTTGGATGTATAGTAATTGCTTCTGACATGGACTTTTTAGCCCTGTGGCTAAAGGTCTATGACACTCCAGATAGGTTCTCCCTATGACTGTGGTTCAAACTAATTGATTTATTCTGTCAGTTTTTTACACCATGCCAGCTCGCAAGTATTAATATATGCTACAGTTTGATGTTGCATTGAAGGGCTCATCTAGGCATCAAATAAGTGATCTCTGTAGACTGTAAATTCCTGAAATCAATAGCTTCCTTTCAGCAGAGTTTAAACTGCTTTCTATTATGTGAAGCCTGACGCCATAACAGAGAGATGGTTAGGATGCTGATTGAGCTGATCTTTGAGCAGTGGGTAACATAACAAGATATCTTTCTGAGTACAGGGGACAAGGAAGCACATGGTACTTTATTTCTAAGAGAAAAATCTATTGCTGAGGTTGACCCAAAAGCAATTAGTGGTTCATTTAATTGAATTTGTGAATTCACCTGTGCAGTCTATTAAAATATTATACAGTTTAGGGTCAATTTAGTACCACTAGCAGAAGGGTTGTAGAGATTTATAATGGATTACCTTCAGTCTACCCAGGTGGATGCTTGATCTCAAGTGAAATAGCAGAGCATCCTGGTAGTTCAGCCAGAAATACCACCCCATGGGAAAGCTGAACTTTTCCCACTGCCGATGTGGCTACTCTCTTTCCAAAATCATTAAGCTGTTCTATTTCTGAGTGTAAATGGGAGCAAATAAACAGGTCATTGTCCTGAATCCAAACAGCTGGATTTTTTACCATTTCCAAGGCAAAACTAAATTGATGTCTTGTGTAAATTGTGTAAAAGTAGTCTTTTCAGTAAATTGAACTGAAAGAGCTTTGGTTCTGCTTCTGAGACTTTACTTTGTTTAAAAGGTATCTTCTGTCATGACCAAAATCATACCAGTATATAGTGCTTTTCTTCTCCCTGCCCCGTTGTGGGCTAGTTTGGGTAAAGCTTTCCTACTATCAGGAAACAAAGAAGAGCTAGATTTCTATAAGAGTTACCAAGAGCCTTGCTAAGCTAGAATAAGTACCCTTGGCTGTGCCTTATTTCTACTTTGAAGGGCACCACTGGAAAACTCCAAAGGAATTCATAAGAGGATATTTATTTCAGACATGGTAGTGCATACCCGCAAACTGTACTTCAAGTTCTGTTACATTTCCTTCTTAATGGAGCATAATTCACAGTAAATAGATATCTGCATCCTCTCTGTATGTAAGGAACACTGTGCAAGGTTCAGAATTTATTATAACCTTCTGTATTGATATGCATTTCAGAGCCCATCAAGAAAAAAAAATGCAGAGATAGCTAGAATAGAGAAGATATTCAGCAAAGATGCTCAGCACACACATTTAGTAAAACCATGTTTTGTAGGTTTATAAAGATTTGCAGTGGGAATGTTTCCCTCTTTCTTTGTGGCTGACTTCTCTCCCACTTTTCAAGGTCCATGTATAATACAGTCCAAGGCCATCTTTCCACATGTGGCATGATGATACTGATGTGGCACAGTACTGTGCTGGATTGCACAGCTTTGTGCTGCAGAGCCTTGTGTACATCCGAAATGTTCTAGGATCCTGACGTGGGGAACTTTACATAAATAAAAAGTAGCTCTTCATCTGTCCAAAACCTGCTCAGGGCTATGGGACCAAATACACGATCTGTTTTTCTGCTATATCAGGCTATCATTTTGTCTTTCTAAGTGATGCTACAAGAGTGTATAAAAAATAGATGGTAAAATTAAGTGGAGCTGGACGTCTCCAGCAATGCAATAACTTTTTTGTGCTATTAGAAATGCTGTGGCCCTGTAAGCTACTCTGTAAATCTTTTACTGATAGGTATGGAAAGTAGAAAAGGGAGAGAAAGAGTAGATAAAAAGCTATATTTGGCAATGTGTCTGCTTCTACAAGTAGTTCATCAGATGCATGCTAACTAGGTCAACATGGGTAATAATCTGAATCAAACTGTTTATTTGTTTCTCTTGTAATACTGCCTAGGCAGAAGCCACAACTCTGCACCTACAGGTAATGTAGTAAGAGCAAAAAAGCTTAAAAACCAGATAACCTAATTACACTGATTAATGTAATTATGTGCTACTTACACATTTGTTACTTATGCACAGGTTTTCCCTCTATACATTTGTTACTTTTCCACAATTTTTCTCTCTATACAATTTATTGCTGCTTGTTTTCTTCTAGATTCATTGAATAATCAATTTCAACTTGTTGGGTACTTGGTAATGGTGCCTTGTGTCATAAATATGCTTGAAAATAATGTTCCTTACATCTTTTCACCTAGGTGATAAAGAGCTTCTTCTGTAGTAGCACATAATTTTCAGTAGAGAAATGGTATTATTTTCATCAGTATGTGGCATGTTTCTGCCACAATCATGGAAAGTAAGCCCTGAAATCAAAATGAGTAACTGAGGATTAAATTCCTGTATCTTTTTACTAATAAAGAGATAACAAAACATAAATAACAAGTAATTGATGTTAAATATATCTCTGGTGAATAACACACAAGATATAGGGCAGCATCTGTGAGATTTTTTGTATACTGTGTGCTAGTTATATATATTTTTAAAATGTTTAGGTAACCTGGGTAGGCAATTGCATAGTTACTGTGTGTATGTTTAATGTTAATGATTTGTATACTGCAAGGTATCTGTGCTAGAATGGGTTCATCTGAGTGATGAAGACCATAATCATGGTCTTCATCTCAAGTCAGCACATTATGTGGTCTAGGCAGCAAATGGTTAAAAACAGTTGAAGTAAAAAGGGCCTATAAGTTGTCTTTTTTGAAGTCTTTCATTACAGAAGTGCTCGAGGGTAAGTTGCCAGCAGGAAATTGCTGCATCAGATCTGAAAGCAATAATATAAATGTTGCTGTTAGGTAATGATGATACTACATACTGTAATATTTATATGACTTTGCACTAGCTTATGTGCTGAAAATTAGAACCATGCGAAGTAGTTGCAATGTACATTTCCTTTTTTTAAATAATGTGACTCTTAACAATCTTTTCTTTTTCTCCCCTGTATGTTATAGGGAGAAAATTGAATTTTAGTCATGAGAAAAAAAGACATATTTCATTATGCAATCATTACACTCCCTAGGAACGGGTTTATAGCAGGCTCAAATACACAGGGAGACAAAGTATAATGACCTAACATCAGAGAGTATCAGTGTGTAGAGCCTCGTGGGACATGCACGGGAAAGAACATGTGTACAGTCATAGAAGTCAATCTGTATTGTTTTAGCATTGATGTGATGAAAGCTCGTGGTAAATTTGCATGAGGTGACTTGCACAGCCATTACTTGTGGAATGTTTTGAAAAAAATGCAGGACTTCAGCAAGGTGCCTCGTTGGGGAGGGTAGGGTGGTATTTTTTAATTCTTTCAGGGTATAGTATCCGTCAGTTATTTATGGAGTTAGAGAAGCATGGTGCTGAAGCTGCTAAATCTGAAGCTGCTGAAGCACAATCATATTCATGGCTCTTTGTTCCTGTCATTCAGAACTGGTGAGTGGGAGGCTATTAGCTTCTGCATGAAGATCCACAGAATATATAAAAATGTGAATGGAATCACTGAACTGTTAGTGACAATAGTTACAGTGTTTAAAGAGAAATATGGTCTTGTTGTAATTGTTTCTTAGATTGTAAGGATTTTTCAGAATTGGAACTATTCACTGAATATTCCATGAATACTTTATTGAAGTAAGAGAGAGTGAACATTGTGGTCAGATAGGAACCTTGTCTGAGTGATGTGGTCTACAGGTAGTATTCAAATGCATGAACTCTGGCTTTTGTACAGCTTTTCTACTAACTATGTAAAGTGTGCGTGCAAGTGTGAGTTCTTTACTTACTATAAAATTTTTGAAGGAGATATTCCTAATGGTTTGGTCAAACTACTTTTTTAAAGGAGAGATGGATGAAAGATGTGCATAATGCAATTATTCTAAGCATTTAAGAAGGTCTCTAGCTGAGTCCTGAGGATGTTTCCACTTTGTCACAGGTGACAGTCACTGCTCACTGCCAGCTTGCGAAATGTGGCTATAACATTGATACAGGCTGGATAAGCACTAGTACAGAAAGAATATTCTCAAACAGGAAAGGAAAGGGAAAATGAGGGGAATAGAAAATCCATTCTTGTATAGCAGAGTATATAAGGATCTAATGCAAGTAATTTTCACATTATGCCTCTTAGTTTTGTGCCTTATGCTGGGTGTGGAGGGGACTTAAATGTTGTATGTTTATCATTCTAATATGATTGCAGAGACAGAAACGGTATACCTTAGTTCTGTGTGAAAACCAAGAAGCTGTTTCAGTCATGATCGAGATTTGATCAGTTTCCACTCATTTTCTCCCACTTCATGTTTAATGTATAAATCCCAAAAATAAAGTGGTTTTGAAATGACCTGTCTGGTTTGTAGTCTCAAAACTCCTTGTACGTATCACTGATGCAAAGCTCTCAGTACTCTTAGGAATACACTGACATGTATATCACGGTAGTTTTTAGGGAGCCCCCAGTAAACAGCTCAGACCTCATATAATTGATCCTGGTTTGGTTAGAACTGAGCACAGACACTTTCAAAAGATTAGTAATGCATTTTCTAATAATTCTGATTTGATAATTTTTTGATAGAAAAATCCAGATGTGCTTTGGTTCCCAGATCATCCCCAAACCCTTAAAGTACTTTCCCACTTTCTCCTCACACCTCTCAGAAGAAGCATCTCTTTCCTGCCTCTGTTTTCCTTTCTTTCTTTTTTATGACACAATCTTGTTATTTACAGGCTTTTTTTTTTCCAGAAGCATAATTTTTTTAAACCTTTATCCTCATTCCTGTCTGAACGTTGCTTTTGAATGGGACTGTTCCCTTTTCTCTGTCTCTGGGATACCATGTTGCTTTGCTCAGCTCAGTATGACTTTTTCCACCAACTTTAAGGGAAAGGCATTAACCTGCCAACCCCAGGAAAGGTGGTTGGAAGTGTCTTGGTGGCTCTGGAGCAATAGTCCCTGGTACAGCACAAACATGATGCTTCCATGTGTCCATTCATTCTCTGCTACCATACAAGAAAGGAAGCCAAATTCCCCACTGCCATGTAAATAGGATATTAGACACTGCAGAGAGGTTTTGAAATGTTAATACCCCTCTAATGCAGACAGCTGACGAAGAGTAACAGTTTTGTTTAGGTTGTGACTCAGGCTGTTGCAACAGGTCCTGGCAGAATTAAAACAGCTGGGAGCATCCTGCAGGTTGCTGGATAGTATATGTGTCACATTTTGCATGATTTTGGGGTTATCTCAACTGGTGTTTTAGACGGGATAAAACTACCTGGGGAGTGACTTTGAGAGACAGCAGCCATTCTGGAGAGTGGCAGCGGAGCCCTGTGCTCAGCTCACGGATGCCACCTGCCAGCTTGTCTGTCAGCCCACAGCAGCCAAGTGACCGACAGCAGGCTCTCAGCTGACATAGCCTTGGTTGCAAAGGCACAGGAGCATAAGTGCTGCCCCTCCCTGGCCTCCAGCAGAGGTGGATGGGCTCCTGCCACTTCTCGCTACTGCAGGATACTGGAGGTGGTGGTTTTCCACCCCAGACCAGAGGGACACGTGGTCCTCTGGTGAAGGGATCCTTTGCTCTCTGGTGAAGGGATGCTTGGTACTCAAGAGAAGGGAGACTTGGTCTCCAGGCAAGTAGACAGGAGGGGGACAGGAGTGACCAGGATTTGGTCAGGCCCACTGAGAGGAGCTAGGTGGCAACAGGCTAGGGTTAAGGAAGGGGCATCTCTCTCAGCAGCATCTCTCTCAGCTGGGAGGAGAGACCCCGGCCATGGATGTTCTTCTGCCTTCTCTTCCACCATTTTTCTCAGGAAAAAGATTTTTTTCCCTACCCTTTTGTTCTTTGATGACTCCTTCACTGACTCCTACATGCCAGCCTTTCATTTTAATGATAGCATAGCAGTGAAACTGAGTCACACCAAGACCTGAAGGTTTCCAGCTTTAATCTATAATGAAATGTAAAGAAAACCTGTCAAGGTATGACATGGTCTCTGTATCCCTGAGAGACAGACTTGGGCACTGTGCTCTGAGAATCTAAGTGCTCAGACCAACTGTGCTTTCAAAAGCAATGAATCGTTTTGATTAATTTTTTTCTCTCTTCAATTTCCCATAGAAATTGGGAAGATTGACCAAGATATATATAAATACAACACCCCAGGATTCACGGGCTGTCTATCAAGAGTACAGTTCAACCAGATTGCTCCACTCAAAGCAGCTCTGAGACCTACCAACGCCTCCTCTCACGTTCACATCAAAGGAGAACTGGTGGAATCCAACTGCGGGGCATCTCCCCTCACCATCCCACCAATGTCAGCTGCTACTGACCCATGGCACTTAGACTCAGGTAAGCTGGGATTCACATCACATTAACTAAGTGGAGAGTTCAGAGAAGAAATCCATCTGCCTTCCTCTGTAAAGAGAAAAAACAGAGAGCAAGTGATTGATAGATTACTGTAGGGCTATAATCACAGTAGGAAATGCAAAGATGGAATGACAGAGATTTACCACCACTTCTAAATGCAGTTACAGTATTTTCATTGCCACTTTTTTTAATATTATGCTTTATTTTTCTTTTCTGTAAATCTTAGACTATTTGAATGTTGAGTTTTGACCTAGCTGCTGTGATAGCACTTTCTGTCTAGAATTGGGTGTGTAGTCAGCAGAAGTTTGCAAGTACATATAACTAAGGTACAGTAGCATTTCTTATGTGTATTCCTAATAAGTGAGTATATTGCAGTCAGCTTCATACCAAAACAGTAAATCTAATTTTAGGCATAAATACATTTATGTAAAGTGCTGATTTGTTTTCTGAAATGTCTGTTTTCCTTAGGCCATATTTAATGGGAAATTCCATTAGTCATGGTGGCATTCATCTTGCGCTGAAAATGCTGGAAAGACAAAACAGTTTGCTGATCCCAGCAACCTCATTCTGCTTTGTGACTGACAGCTCTTGAAAATATACATTGTGCCTAGCTTTAGAGAGCTTTTTTTTTCTTTTGATTCTTGAGTGTCAGGTTCCCTTTAGATTTATAGGGTCAGATGTACATTGATGACTCTTGTATTTTGTCCTCATTCTGATTTCACTTGTAAAGTGTAAATTAGAACCTATTTGGGCAAAGCTGGTGGGTTTGCAGTGGTATAAAATTAAAATTCTAGAGGAAAAACTTGGTCCATCATGATTTTGATACCAATTAGTCTTTGCCTATTGTGTTTGGGGATGCATCCATATGCCAGTTTTTATAGGAGAGTGGGCAGGTATATATGTCTTTCTCAGAAGTGTGTATCAAGGCCATACCTTTGGGGTTTGTTTTTTTGTGATTTTTCTGGAGATTTTGGTTGGGGTCTTTTTCTTGTAATGTTGAGGAACTCCTTGCAGCACCTTCTTTCAGCTCTTCTTCAGTACAGAAATTGGGCAGGGGTTTGTAAGAAGAAACAGACGTTCCAAAGCTGAGGGTCCCAAACATTAACACAAGCAGTATCATGCTCTAAAACCTGTCATTCCCACCTTGCTGTCATGCCATACCATTGTAAGATTTCAGTGTGCCTCTTCCCCATTTATAACATGCTATTTTCTACTTTTATTTTTTTCATCACAAATTAGTAGTCCCTTTTTTTCTGAAATTATTAGATCAATTTTTACCCAAAGGGTATGTGCTGTGCTGCTCTTTCTATAAAAGCATATTTCTGAAGGATTCCTCACTGGATCATGTCTTTAAAAAGTATGCCATAAACTTCTTGAGGACGTACTGCTGCTGTGAATCTTGTGCGTGTAATGACTTTGGTTGTTAATTTTTGTTCGTTGCTTTTCCTTACACTTCTTTTGACTGCAAGCTAGTAAAAGACAATGGTGGGGTTTATTCCCAATATTTATGCTTTTCCTAATAGTTCCTGCAGTTCAGAGAAAAAGTTCTTGTTTGTCCTTGTCACATGCTATTATGCTTGACCTTGTGTTGGCTCAGTTTTGTCTTGTAAACTTTGTTGACCTGACAGATTACGATTTATACTTTTTCTTCTGGATTAATTGTAGTACTCAATCACAGAGACAGCATGAAGGATATCAGGGGACATATAACATGCTCAATCTGGTCTGTTAACTTCTGCCAGTAAAAAATAAGTCTCATTGCCACAACCAGACTTAACTGTTTCAAGTCGGGGACAGACAGAGTGCAAGTGACCCAACTTCATTTTTTGTGATGATTAGCTTTAGTAAGACTGTGACCTAGGACCCTTCCTTTTTTCCTCTCCAGTGATCCACAGCAGTAGAGACAAAAGATTATATTGCTTCAAAGACTTCTAGTGAGGAACACTAGAAGAAAGCAACAATATCAGGTGAGGTATGGTAGGCAGAAATTTCACAGCAAGGGAGTGATGTTTCACTGGTTCAGGAGTGAGAGGATATTCAGGTGTTGGTGAGCCATACCTGGCTTTCACTCTGGGTGACATTTCCATGATACAAAGAGGAGGTATCACAGCAAGTCATTTATCAGTATCAGTAAGAACAACTCAGTCTTTGTAAAAGTATCTGTGGTGGTCTGACATAGCTAGTTCTGTTTTAGTCACAGGAAGAATATATACTGTAGACTGTGTAACTTGAGTCATCAAAGTCATAACATGTAAGTCATCAAAATGGTCTTGATGAAATGAAAACTTTTGGGCTTAGTGTCACTTTGCATTAGTAAATTGGCAGTTTTCAGTGAGGATTTTTTTTACATTTCTGAAACTCTGATGAAGACTTTCTAACACAAATCATGTCAAGAAAGAAAATGGAAGAATCCAAGTAATAGTGGTTCCCACTGGTACCAGAACTGGAATAGTCTCAGTACTCTCAGTGTGAATTTACTCCTTCACTAAACTGGCTGAAGGAACAAAGACAAAAAGCTCTTTTGAAATTCACAAAAACACTTGTAGTGATGCTAAAGCAAAAACCACTCACACTTTGCCACAAAACAATGGTTGCAAAGAACATGGCTTTGAAAGCAGCAGTTACTATGTGAAGGGTTTCTCATTTCAAACATGCTTTTATCTGTAATTTTTATTGTTATTTTATCTATTTAATTTTAAATAGTTCTTAACAAAACATGAGAGTTGAGGATCAGGGGTTTATAGTGAAAAGCAGAAATCGGGAAAATTTTTGTGGGAAGTATCATATGGTTTAAATCTCATTCAGTGACATACTCTGCACTCATCCTTATTCATATTTTGAGATAAGCATACATTTGTAGATTTGCTTCTCAAATACTGTGGAATTGAACTTTGAGGATTGAAAAATGTTGTAAGAGGAGATCAAAGATAAGTGTCTAAATAGAACAGATACACCAGACAGCAAATGTAATGATCCTTTCACCTCTAGACTGCAATGCTGAATCAGACCTTACAGATAATTAGTAGAAGTTAAGCAGGTTCTGCCTGACAAGTGACCTACATGAAATGTTTGCTTTAAGCTCTTTTATGTGGTTACTGCGTGGACAACTCCTACTAGCTGCAAAACATTTTGTATGCCCTATCAGAGAGGCTAAAGGGAAAATCGTAATGACACACACCAGTCACTTGGCAGTTTACCTTTAAAGGCTAGTTCAGGGATTTATCCATAAGAAACCTTGTTGATTTGCTCCCCAGACAAATGAGCTGTACAGCTTCTCGATTCACTGTCTTGCACTTCCTATTAGCCCTAAATTCCTATACATTTCACATTTACAATATTAGTTCTTTTTAAATTTCTTTTTTACTGTAGAAATCCCACTTCCCTCCCTCTCCACCTCTGACTGGCATTTTGCCATGCTACTGGGACATTATCTTAAACCATGATCTTGTTCAGCTTATGAGTACTCTCACAATGCATAGACTTTTCCTGTTGCTATGGTGATCCTTTCTTGGTGGTGATGAAGTGCGGGAATTCAACAAGTCATTCTTTTTTAGAATGTGATTGTCTGGTGATTTAAAAGAAAAATCAATAATCAAATCCAAGCAGATCATCAATATGGTTTTCCTTACATCAGTATTATCTCAGTTCATGTCAGACAATCCAATTTGCCTTGGTTACAACAAAAGGAGTATAGAAAAGAGGCTAAAAATAACCTGATCGTTGAACATATTATTTAAAAATGACGTGTCCTGCCTTTACATATTGTCCAAACCCACCAAATTATCTGTCTGACATACATTTCAAAAGTTATAATTCCATGCCATTAACTATATTAGTGTGCACTTTAGTATCTATTTCTATCACATATGTAAAAAAAAAGATAATAATCAAGAGTGTTTTAATATCTCTCAGTTCAAATTAGCTAAGATGTATGTCACTGATAACTGACACCTTGTTCATTGTAGAGAAGCAAAGAAAAGCCCAAACATGATTATTTTTGTCATAAAAAAATTCCACATCTAAAATGCCTTGTACTTAAAATCAGAACATGAATATTACCGGGGTGACATTCAGTTTGTGGGTGTTTTAATCTAAGACAAATATTCTGCAGTTTACTAGTGAAATTTCACTTCCAAATTTTTCTTATTTATAGAAAAAGGGTAAAAAAATCTACTAGATGTGTATACCTCTCCATTTTAGGTAAAACGTACTTCAACTTGTCAAACTACCCAACCTTGAATTTCATAAAAGCAGGAGATCCCAGAAGAGGCAAGGTACATACAATAGTTGGCAAACCATGCTTTAGCATCTCTAAGCTGTCATGGCACTATATATCTGCAAGATGAATTTACTCTGAGTATGAACAGAAAGGCATCTAGAGTATTAGAATGGCATCTAGGGTATTTAACATGGGATTTAGTTAAACCTATATTAGCTTCAACATATTACAAATTAAATGGAGCAGGATTAAATGCTACATTTGCAATGTTCTTCTGAGTGGTGTGACTTTTTTCTGACTGTGCATATTTAAACCCTAAATGCTCTTTATTTTTTATAGAAGGTGAAAACTCTTACCTTTTAAGAATCAACAGCTTACTTTGAAACCTATACTGAGCATGTCTGGCAAAAACATTGTAGGAAGACATATATTGCTTTTGTCAAGATGAGAGCAAGAGCGCTGAATACTGGCCATATGATCTGTACAGACCTAGTTGGCCAGCTAATTTCTTTGTGAAGTGAAAGACCACAGTCAACTTCTGGACTAAGAGGAAGTGTCACTCCTGTGTTACTGGGGACAGTGCTGAAGATCACCTTCCAGGTTCAGATGCTGTCAGCTGGATTGCCATCTCATCCTTTGGTACCCACTGGTACTCATATCTCAGAAGGCAGAGCAGCAGCATCTGAGGAGAAGGCTGTGTCAGATGTGTTCTGGTACGGATGCAGCTAGGAAGATGGGAAATAACTTTTGCCCTTGTCAAGGGCTTGTTACAAATTATGCAGTGGGAAGGAAGGATCAAAGAAAGGGCAGCAATGCAGCTCTCAAAGCAGTCTTAGGACACAAACACATAAGCAACATACTCTTCTTGTCACAGGCATTGAAAGAGTCCTGTACGCATCAGTGAATCCAACAGCAGGAGGACTAAAGTCAACGGTAATGTGTGACATAACACTCATTCTCTCTTTTAAGGGGTGGCAGGGGAGCAGGGTCACTTCCCCAGGCTTCATTGAAGGGGTATGCGAGTCCAGGCCAGAGGGACAGAGGAGGTGAACCACTTTTATTCATGATGCAGCCTTACACATTTAAATTTGATCTCCCAGTGTTAGCAAAATTAGAAATAGATATGAAGGTGGTTGCTAGAATAAAATGACACTCCTCCTTTTTTCAAGGATAGTAAACAGGATTAGCTTACCTATACTGCAATCAGAGAATTATGCCAGATTTTCTCTTCAGGGTTACTGATTACTTGAGGTGATTGGTTTGGTTTTTTTAATTAACATAGCATCTAAACATTGCGAGGCTGTTTGTCTGCAGTAAGCTAGTTTAATATTTATACTCCTTATACAAGAGACCAAAGATGCACTTGCAACCTGCCCTGCGGCCAACAGGTTCTTCTACTGCCAGCTTTTGGGGCATTTCTGTGGTTGTTTACTCTGCTGAGAGCGACCAGCATTCATCCCCAATGCTCCCAATGTAAATATTTTCTCAGAAGTCCATGGCCTTGACCTGAGTTGTTTTCAAACAGGAAGGTGGCATTTTTGTCAAACAGTCAGGAATTAAGTCTAGCAAAACTCATAGCTCAGTTTCTAAGCAACAAGTTGTTTCTTTCGGACAAGAGGGTAAGTGACAAACATTTGGATGCAACAGTTTCTATTTTTCTCCTCCCATTCGAGCAGCTAACTAGGAAGAGCATCTGTCTGAAGTTTGGCACAATTAGTACTTCATCCTTAAAGGGCTTAATTATGGTGCTTGAATTACTGTAAATCTCTCTATTGATTTGGAATAAAAATGCCTCCCTCAGTCTCTTCTAGCTTGTCACACAATTATGCATCACTTTCTCTTATCTTTAAGACTATATAATTTCAGTGTGAAATTTCTGACACGCTGTCTAGTGTATCAGACAGTTGACAGACTGCCAAGCTTGTGAATTCTTCTGGCATTCATTGAGAGACCAGTACTGTAGCTATGTCATAAGCGGTGATTTGAATGTTAATGCTGCTACCTAATGTCAAGACAAGGTGCTAATATTAAAAAGAGAGCCTTTTCCATCCTTTGTAATGACTATATTTTTTACACAAGTACTAGTCTTAACTAGGAACATAGGGATGACATAAATTAGGGGGGAAATGGACTAGAGAAGGAAGCATTTAGGTGCCTGAGCACTTCATGTGACTGCTTTCTTTTTCCTTTCCTTAGGCAGAAAAGCACTTCACGCTGGTTTTTTTTAAATTTAAAGTCTCCAATCTGATCCATTTCTCATCCTCAATCCAAGCCTTTCTCCTTTTTTGTGGCTCTCATAAATTTACAGGCTTTTTTGGTATTCTTGATTAATGGGATGGAAATTTTTTTTTTTGGGCGGGGGGGGTTGGTTTGTTTCTTTCACATAATCCCTCTGGGTCCATTATCAGTGATTAGCCAGGCTTTGACCAGCACTTAACTCTACTGTTCCTTTGAGAGCACCAAACCGTTTCATATTCTACATTAATTATAAAAGGAAGTATTTGTGTATCTTCCTTAACAGGCGAAATGTAAGCGCTGCTCTTAAAATTTTCATGAAAGTGATAGCTTAGGCCAGCATGACTAATACACTAGCAGTTCTTTTCTGGAATCATAGTGAGACTCAGTGTTAGACAGATGTTACTACCAGGAATTAAAGGACAGATGAGTTTAGGTCTTCAGTGTATGAGGGTGCTCTAATCTGCTGCAAATCAGTTGGAAATTTGGCAGAGCAAATCTTCAAAATACTACTTTTGAGATGCCACTTGCTGAAGTTCAACTGCAGATAAACAAAATCCAAAAGTGAGGCTAAATGTCTGCTCTCCTTTTAAAATAAGGAATAAAGTTCTGCAGTATACAAATACCAAATACTAATATTATAAAGTGCCTTGCCTTCCCACTGCTTTTTACAATTACTTGCTTGTGTGCAAAAGAAAATGTGAAATGGCCATACAAAGGGAGAAGCAGGGGAGAATCACCTAACCCATCCCAAAAGACAGTGCAGGAATGTTTTCCCTGTTTTGTATTTCATCCAGGACAGACTGGAGGAGTTCAAGCTGCAAGGATGAGTTTCTTAATAAGGCACGAGTTTTTCTGTCCGTTTGCTAGGAAGATTGCTTTTCGAGACTGAAAGAAAAGAATATTGTACTACTCATTTCATAAAACTACATTTCCTTCTCTCCTTAAGAGTATGGACAGCAAATTTCCCCTACAGAAGGAAATTAAAGGGCTAATAACACAGTGATTCGGAAACAGCTATCTTGACTGATTGGGTTGTCAACTCTGGTGTCTAGTGTTGAGAATTTGTATTGTCCCAGTTCATTGGCCACTGAGCATTCACTTAATTTTCTCTCAGCACAGCTATTGTTCATTGTTGGCGTTTCCAGTGTTCACTCTAAAATTCATGCTTTTTTCACAGAAACATCCAACAACATTTTTTTCTATAATCTCCACTTACTTTCCTACACTGTCCCGGGCTTTTGCATACAGAAGGGCTGTTCAGAGGACAATGTGTCTATTAAGCCATCATTTCAGAGGATTTTTTTACTTTAGACTCATTTCACATTGGAATAAAAAGACAGGAATGGAGAGCCTTCACATCAAAAATGTAAAAACACAGGTTTTGTGTTTTCCATCACCTTTGTGCATCTCTCTCTCTCAGCAGAACTCACCAGTAGCTGCCATAAAAACCACTTGAGATTCAGCAAAAAATTCTTACGGAAAAAAATGTGTCTTTTTAAAATATTTTTGATCTAACAGAACATAACTGACAAAATTTAGTTTAAGTAATTGGTCCAAATATCACTCATGCATTGGAAAATTTTTTGTCAGTAATGTTGGGTTTGCTCCCTATCCTCCCCAGTCAATAAGGTTGTGAAGGATTAAAGAAGTTAGTGAATTTTGATCCAACATTGAGATTTTCATGTTCCAAATAATTTGCATTATTGGCAACAGGGAGAAGAAGAAGACATTTTTAAAGTGAAAAGCCCTAATTTTTCCTCTAAGCTGCGCGTCTGTTCTGGTAGTTACAGAATTGCTATGTGGGTGCACTTTTTCCAATATCCTGTAACTCATAGTAAAAAAAATTATTAAGTCTGTGCCTGTGAAGACTTGTATTTCTGCAAAGACAGAGAAATGGTTCATAGTAGGGATAAACTTGTAACCCTCCAACACTATGATTGAAACATCACTAAAAATTCAAGGAGTGATGATTGACCCCGTATAGTATGCTAGGACAAAAATTACCTTTTACAAACAGTATGGTTAATAATATCTTTTAAATATTTTGTGTTGGGGTAAGTGTGAGGTTGTTTTTTTTTAAACTTGGACATGTTTAATATTAAAAATAACTTCAGCCAAATTCTTGGTTCTAAACTTAACCTGATGTTGGTAGGACTTTAAGTCTGTTAAAAGAGTATAATCAGAATCTGCTACCAAGTCCCTAGAAAAGCAGAAGTAGGGATAGTTTTCATCCTTACTCAGTTTTCAGCTTGGAGAAGTAAGAAAAAAATAGATGTAGGAAGAAGGAGTTATAGTTCACATCTTGGCTTTTGTTTTGTTCTCTTACTGTTCTAATCAAAGTCTTGATTGCTGGGGGTTTTATATACCTTGTGATCACCAGATCCAATGGCTCTGGTTGCTTCTCTAGTTTGTATTTATGTGAAAATCTAACTGGTCTTAATAATTGGAGAATATCTCTCAAAATTGTGGACATCTGTAAAGCTGAAAGGTAAAAGCAGTCTTGCAGCACATTTGTTCTAGGCTGAACAAACTTAATTTTCCAGCATTTCACGTTTCACCCGTTGGTTTTTTTTTAGACCTGTGATCACTCTCACCCTTTCTTTTTGGAGAAAATCTAAACTGTATCTTCCTTTGCAGCATGGTGTATTTTAACTAAGACTTGCCCGCTCAGTAAAAAAGTTCAGTAAGATGTCAAAGTGAAATTTGCTGTGTACTTCTCACTACTGCTCTCTATCTGAAAATCTGTTTGGTTTTGGGTTTCCCCTTGCCTTTACTGAGTAGCCTGCTTCTTATTTCTCTGTCCACACCCACCTTCTGGACTACTTTTCTACTTCCAGGTCATTTTGTATTTCAATTTTGTAAATTTCCAAAGGCTTTTATGTGGGATCCATTTAAAAAAATTTCCCTCTGAAAATGGCAGATGCAAAATCACGCCTACTATAATGAAGCAAAATTATAATTCACTCAGCTAAATCAAGCATATCTGTCATCTTTAACATCTAATCCTAACTGTGGTCTGTTTATCCAGTCCCATTTCCCCTCCTCATTCATTGAGGGTTGCTGCAATGTCCATGCTGAATGATGGAAGGTCTCCTACTGCATTTTTGTGGTCATCTAAAACTTCAAATGTCATTAAAGTGATGACCAAATATGGATTTTGCCTGCAGTCAGTCTTTAATCACCCTTTTAGGTGCTGCAAAGTTTATTTAACCCCATTTACCCTGAGACTAATAACAGAAACTTGAAAAGTGAAAACATAAGTTCAGACTCTGTAGATTTACTCTGTGCTTACTGAAACTATGGCCTTCTAAACAACAGCCCATGAAAGAAGGAGAAAGCAAAGTGTGCTGTGTCTTTTTACATAAGTTAGCTTCAGGATGCTGGTGTTTGAAGCAAACCTGATGACCTGTTGTGGGAAGACAGAGTGCAAAAAACAGCATCACCAGTTTGGATTCTGGAAGGCAACCAGATGAAGTGTTGTTCATAAGCCACAGATGAGCTTAGCATTTCCTAGTATGGTGCAATCCATCCCTATACCAGCTGTAGGTTTTAGGAAAAGGTCTTTGGTGCTTCCTGACAGCATACTGATGGCTCTGTGCCACAGCTGTCTGAGCAGAGGATTTCAAGGACCTGGTGGAACATTTCTTGGATCAAAATGTACCTGTTTTCCAGGCTAGATTAAAAAGCTCTTTGCTCTGTCCTTCATCTTTTCATTCGTGCAAGTGAGACACTGGCTACTCCGAGCAACCTAGGGAAGATTCAGAAAAAAGCTCCTCAAGTAAAGAAACCTTTCCGGTACAGTCCCCAAACCAGATGGGAATCAGCTGTTCGAGGGCAACCTTTCTAGACCATGTAATAAAGGAATATTGAGTCCTATTCATGGCCTCAGCTAACAAATAGGTAGCATGGTGTGTAGCAAAACTCCTGAAGTAACCTCCCCACACCCACCTTACATTACATTCACAGCCCACTTGCTGTGCAGAGGAGCTTTTCAGGGTGACTACAGAGAGTAACTGCAGCTCTGTGGCACCCTTTTGTTGTGGGCAGGTCATGATTTGAAGCTGTCAAGGTACAAATATCAGGCAGTGCAAAAGGGCTTGCAGAGACGTGTAGTTAGAGTTAGTGTCACAGTGATAATGGAAGAATCTGAACAGGAAAGAGAAGTTCCCAGCTGTGACAGAGAAATGAAGGCACACACTTGTCCATTAGCAACTCCCCCTGTACTTCATCTGCATATTATAGCCATGTGAGCTATTAATTCCACTGTGATTTAGATTCCCATGAAACTTGGGAGTCATAATATTAATTTTATCTGACCAGTCATTTTAAAATATTTTAGGAGTTACTCTTTACAACCTGTATACAGCATTCTGTAGTCTCCTGTGCAGAGCATCAGTATTACTCTGCCCCTTTCACAGCTTCCTGTAACATATGCTTTCTGGGTTTAGTTCCTGACTTTCAACAGTGATGGAAGAAAGATTCTGATTAGGTGTCTTCTTGACAAAGTTGCTTTATATTGCCAAGCAATGCGACTGTAGTAAGGTCAGAGAGGAACCACCACGTGTTTGAATGATGTAACTGCTGTCTGAAATACCTGCACTTGGTGTTTATTGGAACAGTACTCTGTTAAGCTCACCTTGGAGAATCGAGGAATGTGCCCATGTATGTTTTCTTCTGCCTGATTGCTGTGGCAGTAATTAGCCTTTTTTGGTTCTTAGACCTCTGGTCATTAGCTATTTCTGATCATTTGAGAAGTGAGTGCTGCCCAGAAGAACTTCAAGGCAACTTCCCCTTAAAAAAAATAAAAGTAATCGCTTGTTTTTTTTCTCCTCTATCCATCTGTAGTAATACATTAAGTTTAAAAAAAGTTATAGATACTTTTGTAGCAAAATATATTCTGTAACCCCACATTTGGTTGAGACAGTTTTTCACTCAAAAAAACCCAATCATAATATACAAGAAGGTCTCTTGAGGACACAAGAATAATAGAACAGGAATCCATGAATTATGGTGAAAATATCTGCCAACTTGGCCACAGGTGCTTTAAAAAAAGATTCTTGAAAATCTAAGATCCTATTTTCATGACATCCTATTTTCAGAACCAGAACTCCTAGTTCTTCAGCAGTTGCAGCAGGGCACTTAGCCAATATGATGAACTCTTGCTGAAATACACTGTCCCCTGCCCCCAGACACACATTCCAGTTTCCTCTTTTGTCAGCAATGAGAGTCACAGAGTGAATCTCATCCGCTTGTTGATCCAACAGACACCTCCTCCTGAGGGTGTAAGATGACCAGGTGCAATAGAAAGCAGCTTTGGACAGAGGCGCTGGATCCAGTCCTCCTAGCAGCTCTCACACAAGATCAAGGATGTAGCTTCACATCCTGCTTCATGTTCTTCATTAACCTGCAGTGTACTTCCGTGGCTATTGAACATCATAAGCTGTGGTCTTCCGTCTGTCAGGAATCCCTTGTAGTGTAGCTGTTGTGATGTGGCAGCTCAGGAGGGATCATGCTGCCACGAACAGCAGCTTTCCTCTTTCTTCACAGCTCACTAGTGCCATGGTCCTTGAAATAACCTTTTAAAAGAAGATAAAATACAATATTCAGTTGTAAGGGAAGAAGGAACTGTGATCATTGCCAACTATCAGATTTCTTGTGTGAGGACACAAGAGACCAACTCTCAAACAAGTGGCAAGTGGTAGGACTTAACTGCCTGTGGTGCTGCTCCTGTGGAAAGGGGCCTCCTTTTAGTTTAGAATGGCAGAGAGCAATTAGGGCTGGTTTAAAATTGGAATTTATTTTCCCAGTGCCAGCCCTTCACTTTTAGCACTGCATGGATATGATTATGGACTCTGTGCCAAAATGTCTTCATTAGTGTCCTGCACAGTTGTTTGGAGCAAACTCCACTGATAAAGAACCAGGTATTTACTTATCTTTTGCAGTTTATAGCCTGATTTGTTTCAGAGAGGTGCAGAAGAAGGCAGAGCACCAACAAATGTCAAAGGCACAAGTGCTGCTGGTAAAAACTGCTGGACAAGCCCCCTCCACTCTGCTCTGAGAAATGCTGTCCTGTTTGCCCCACAGGCAACCAGCCAAAAACTAGCTGCTGAACACACAGATAGTTCGACTCTCTTCCAGAGTAGGCACACAGGCTACTCTAGCCCCAAACTTCTTTTCAGGCCATGTGGCAAGCTGAAGCCATTCATTCTTTTCTGCAGCTGCTTTACAATACAAAAGGAACTTTATTATGGATTTTACTCCATACTAACAGAAAGAGAGTTGAATTCCCTTAGCCAGTTTTTGGGTATACTGAATGCATCACTGGTTTGTAAAGGAAGCTGATTATTTTGATATAATATCACCTAATCCATCAAGCAAGAAAAAGGCACTGGGGTTTTACATGCTGCCCTAAGAAACAATTATTATCCTTGATTATTTTAACTTTCTCCAGTAAAGCACTTTTAACAACATTTTCTCTATTTAAAAATCAATGCCATAGTCCAGTGGCAAAGAAGGAAATTATTCCAGTGGCTCACCTAGTTCCCTGGGCTTGCTTAGTCATTGCAGTGTCTAGGTGCTGTGTCTGACCATAAAGAAAATGCTTATGATAGGTTTAATTTATGAGATTGCCTTTGAAAAGCTTCTGTGATGTTTTCTGGAGGTCAAAACCAAGGCCACCATTCAAATTCTACTTTAAACTTGTACTGATTCCTTCATCAAGTTCTACTGCAAGGAGAACTTTTTAGGCCACTGGCAGATGAGCACTGGTATATCTGACTGTGTTTCCTCTCCTCATCTGTCTACTGGAGGCTCTCCTACCTGCCATGCCTGAGCTCCTCCAGCTCACAGTCTTGCCTCTCAGCTCCAAAGCACCTCCAGCAGGGGCTAAGCTGACACTCTGGGCTTTCTCCTAGAATAGCAAAGGTGCTGGCACATGCTCCTTTGGGTAACTGCTCTGTGGCTCTGACCAACAGAAGATGCAACCCCTCTCTTACCTTGGGCTGCGCAGCAGCAAAAGGGATTCCAGTTTTTCTTTCAAAGAGCTTGCAGTTTTACACAACGGTGGTCACAAAATTCTGGAGACTTCTGAAGCCTTTAATGTATAGCACCAACAAAGGCAAAAATCTCTCTAATGTATGATCACAGACTTTTAAAAGAAAGGGGTTTGTTTGGCTTTGTGCTAACTTACCACTTAAAACTTACTGAATTTATGTTAGTAAAGTGGCAAAATGATGTCCTGTATTAACAGCAATGCTTACCGAGAGTACCTCCTTTAGTTTAACTTTATTTTTGTTAAGAGGAGGAAGCGAGTCGTTCTGAGGGATTAGTTAATAGTGAAAGAATGATTTTTTTTTTACTCTTCTTTAGATAAATATCTAGGGATCACAATTTTTTTAATTGTATCTGAGGATGTTGGATGTATTTCTGAACTTCATACAGAGGTTTCACTGCTGTTTCAACATCAATCTTTAATTCCCTATTTACAGCAAGTGCTGATTTCCCATACAACGGTCAAGCTATAGGAGATGGAGTTAACAGAAACTCTGCTATTATTGGAGGTAAGAAAACCATCTACTTTTCTAATATACTTTGCAGTATGGCTCTGGTGGCTGAATTGCTGTTGGTAACATATTCAAGTTATTTGCTAAGAGGTGACTATGTGGGGAAACAACACCTGAACAAAGATAAACAATTTTTGTGTAAGTCTGTTCAAACACATTGTCCGAGTGAATAGTTTGTTCTTAGTTTGTCCCCTCAGATTCAGTTTTAAACAAATTAAAATACTGATATTCATGATCCACGTATTAAGCATCCATGTGGGGATCTACTTTGTAGTAGTTACTTACGTTAACAGAGTAATTGATTTATATGAAATAGCAAGGATACTTTTCCAGATACAGCAGAATCAACAGGAATCTATGTCAAACACTGTTTGCTCTGCCCTTGACAAAAATCCCTCGTGATCCTGCATTCTTTTTTAGGGCCCAAGTTCTACCATAACTTATGTGCCAGAGATTCCCATTCACTGTTATAGGTGATATTAAGCAATACCAGAATTGGATCTTTGAATAAGCATTCCATTGAAAATATTCTGGATGGCTGCTGCTTGAAATAAGAGTCTTGTTTAATTTTATGCACATGTGCAATTTGCTCTGTCCTGTCCCATAGTGTGGAAGTGCTGCACTGTAACTATCCTGGGAAAACTTTGCCACTTCATCCAATTCTGAAGGCATATATTAAAAAAAAAAAAAAATTAAAGATCAGTCTACTAGCTTTCAGTCAGTTCTAAATACGTATAAAATTATATACTGATGGTGGGTTTTGCCACGTAAGGAAACACTGAGTATAGTACTACAAACAGTCTAGTAAAATTTCTTGATTCTTTTCCATGGCCCCCTCAAGAGTCTATGTTTCCATATCCAGGTTTAGATTAGTTGCTTTAGTTTTGATTTGCTATGTCATTTTTCCTTTCTAATTTGTATTTTGATTATTACTTTTAAATTTTCCTTAATACTTTGAAACTTCACAATACCAGAAGGATACTATTGCATTCCTCAGAAAAATTCAGGCCACACCTGAACAGCCTGTTTGTCCAATGCATCAGTTAACATAAAGTGGCGTAACATAATTCCAGCTGATTACAGTATTTTTTTTTAACCTGACAGTTTTATAATATCTTCATCCTTGAAGTTTTTCATGCCTGTAGAGAAGGGCCAAAAAAGAGACAGTGTAGTTTTATCACATAGATACCTAACAGCATAACATTCATGAGATTTCTCCATAACAGGGTTGAACCCCAAATAGACCATTGCAGGGAGAGCAATTAAGGGTAGAGCAGATGATAAAGCAGTTACATCTGCAATTATGTGGAGCCAGTGCCTAGAGTGAGACAACAGTGAGTCAAGCCAATTTTCAGGACATCTTGAGGAATTCTAATAGGTCTTTACAGCCATTGACTAGAAAGTGTACATCAGTGACTCATCTTCAAAGAGTTGCCCTGGCTGTGACACATCACCATTTCATCCCACTGATTTGGGAGCACTCAGCACCCTCTGCCTCATGGTCAGCAAAGCTCAGATCTGTAAGTGGGTATTAATGTTGAAGTTTACCTACAGGATGAAAGTCACTAGCAGACTTCATTGAGTAACATTTTGCATACAGCAAAATCTATGTATAAATATTAGAGCAGTGGAAACCAAGCAACTGTGGTGATGCCTAACTGCCCAAGTTTTGGGATCATTTCTTTGTGTCAAAATCTGTAGCTGGTCTCACCAGCATGGTCTTTTCTTTCCTGCTGTGTGTAGGCGTCATCGCAGTGGTGATCTTCACCATCCTCTGCACCTTGGTGTTCCTGATCCGCTACATGTTTCGCCACAAGGGAACCTATCACACCAACGAAGCCAAAGGGGCAGAGTCAGCTGAGAGCGCCGATGCTGCCATCATGAACAATGACCCCAACTTCACGGAGACCATAGACGAGAGCAAGAAGGAATGGCTCATCTAAGCCTATGGGGATGGGGCCTGGGGTGGGATATGAGCTGGGCCAGGGTGGGACTGGGATGACTCTTGCAGTGGAGAGAGAACACTGTGTGTTGGACGCTTGAGCACACATAGGGTAAAAAGATCAGCACAACTGGTGAAGCAAGTGACAGGAAAATACCACTGAGACTGGAGAAAAAAAAATAATATCTCAAGCATTTAAGAAAAAATATTTTTTAATATTTATTTACAGCAACTTGCCCCTTCTGTATCCAAACGACTACAACAAAGAGCAGTTTTGCAGCTTCAGCACTGGTTAAAATTTTCAGTAATACCTGTCTATTTCTGTGTGTGTTTAGAGATGTTCTGGGTACTTGTGACAAGAAACGGGACTGGTTTTTTATATTTTTTAAAAGCTGTTTAAAATGTGGGTAGTTCTGTCCTGAGAGCAAGTGGCAGCCCTTTTTTTTCAGCATTGTGTTCCTTCATGGCTGGCCACTTTCCCACATGCTGCCCTCAGTCCCATACCTTGACCATAACACCATTCATTTTAGTGGTGTTGATCTGGGAGTTCAGGGCTGGGGGTGGAACTGGGTCATGAGGACTAATGCAAATCTTACTCCCTAGTTTCTCAACATGTCATCAGCCCACGTCAGCCCTGGCACGATCCACCTTCTTGATCCAGGCACTTTGTGGATTGCGTGCAATTCTCATCAACAATGTAAAAATACTGTTATTACAACTACTGTTACTACTAGAGAGGACGACCATAAAGCACAGGAAGTTTTAGGGTTTTTTTTTTATTATTACTTTTTTGGTCTCTGAGGGAGGATGATGCTGTGTGAGTCTGTAGACCTAATCTGTTCCTGTGTCTTTGGCTGTGGCACTGGTGACCTGAGGGATGTGCCAGTTAAACTCGGCTCTGCCAGTGGCATTTTGGCATATGCTGTACATTGTAGTAGGGAATTAGAACCAGACTTCGCTTCTGTTTCTTCTTAATAGACTGTCATAGAATTATTAGTGTAGGTCTAGTCAATGCATTTGAACACACAGGCTTCACGTCATACTTTTTTCCCAACTCAAGAGTAGCAATTTATTCCTTAAATCCCTTGTTTCAGTCCCTTTGCAAGGAAAGCCTCTGCTGCAGTGTTTGCACAGCCAGGAAGGTGAGGCAAAGGAGACTTGGAAACTCTGTCCCCAGAGCACATAAGAAATACTCAGCACACAGGGAAGACTTATTTTTCAACACAGAGATTTACCTGAACTATTTTACTGTCTTTGTAAGGCATTTTTAAGACTAGCAATGCCAAGTGCAGCATTGCATCCCGTTTTCCCTCTCAGACCACAGAAGTTGCAGGTGTTGCCTGAGCAGTAGGCAGGCAGCTAGTAGGAAAGGCAAAGGGGCAGCCTGAAGACCTAGTATCCTTTGGTGGCAATAACAAAGCTTTAGCTTGCCCTCTGTAGAGGAGAGTGGTTCTCCTGTAGTCTGAAGGAATGTAAGGCCTTAATGGGCAGGTTTTGCAGTGGAACAGAATGAAGGAATGAATACACTGCAGGACAACTGCCATGTGTTAAAGGAACAGAAATAATACCAAGAATTTCCCCTTAAAAGTTTTTATGCTTGTGACAGTCCTAGATTTGCTTTAGCTTTAATATGGCTGGGTTTAGTATGCACAGATTTAACCCATTTTTCTGTACAAGAAGGATTTATTTTTCACCTAAATGTGCAATCTACTACACTTTCATTATTCTAGTTGATGCTTCAAAACAAAAAAAAAAAAAAAAAAGAGAAAAAAATTACATAGGGGGAAGAAAATATTGGAGTCTTACCAGACAAGAAATTGACAAGCACAATTTGGCAGACAGACAAGGCCAAATAGTTTGGGTTTTAAGGCTGGTAGACTAAAGTCCTCTTCTGGATTCACTCAACATAGATATGAGCCAATCAAACTCATTAATTTCTTCCATTTATGAATTTGGAATTAGCATACAAAGAAGTTGCCAGTTTCAAAAGAAACTACTGTTTCTCAGGTAACATGTGGCAGAGAGGTTCAGGTAGGCATAAAAATTACCTCTGTCACTCTTGTGCTCTGCAGTGTTTTGCCTTGCCTCCAGTATTAACCTCTCCCTCTTTTGTCTGTAATCAAGCAGGTGAGTCCTTATTCTTGTTTAATCATGGGTGTAAGATAAGTCTTCACTCCTTGGAGAATATCAGCAGGGCATGAATCTACCTTGCACCACTATTCAGCAAACTACGTAGCAATCACGTGTCTTTGTAGAATTGAAAAGGCATTATCTTTTCTATATTGCTTTATATTTAATTTGATTTTAGTGGTATTTTAGTCCACTCTGTAAAACATCCTTGCCTGCAACTTCAAGTTACCAAGAGAAGTGAATAGAGTTTGCATAGATTGGGATTTGGTTTGAAGTTTCCTTTTTTGACATGTGAAATTCATTAGTGCTGTGTTTAAATGTTGATAATCTTCACTCTTGTCTTATTTTCGTGATGCAGTCACTTTCATGACTCTAGAAGCTTTTAATTATTAGAATTCTTGTTTCTTCTTAAACTGGACCTTAGACATGATATTATCCATTAGCAGCTGGTCTCTGTATAGGCATTTGGTGACTTTAGGTGAATTTCTGCCTGTCTGCTTTGTATTTCTTTTCTGAGAATGGCATGTGTTTAATTATAGGCAGACATTCCGCAGCCTGGCAGTGAAGCAGGAGCAGGCTCAGAGAAGTAGCCTGTGTATTTTGCTAGCACTATATCTATTCTGAGGATTTCTTCCTCTGCAAGCCTATCACTAAAGGCTGAAAAAACATCCACAGTTTATTTCACCCACTCTTACTTGTGCCAAAAATCCATGTTGTTTAACAGGTGCTACCCTTACACCTGTAGTGGGAAAATCTGTTGGAGGGGAGAGTGGGTCCTGCTTTTATAAAACTCTGTACTTTCCCCAAAGAATATTAAAATAATCGGTCTTTTATTACCAATTTTTTAGCTGTTTCACCTATTTGAACTGTGCAGAAAAATGTAGCTTCTCGTACTTGTTTGGGAACCGAAGTGTCCCAGTTGTGTTTCTAAAATGTTCACTGCTGATTCCACAGGAAACGGTGACAAAACTGCTGCCAGCAGTGGAGAGAGCAAGATTGGGCTGGAGATTAGGGCTCTCAGTGTTAGTGAAATAATGTAAGCAATATTTTGGATTCTCATTCGCAGCACATGCAGACCACAAGGTAATGAGACATGGAGCTGGAACAGTGGAGAACTTATTTTCATGTCAACCCAGCCTCAAGGGAAATCTGCAATACAGTCTGGTGGTTTTGAATCAAGCCTTTCGCACACTACTTATTCCATATTTACTGATAGAAAATTCAGATGTATTAAATAGGCATATGTATCTTAAATTGGTACTGTAGCATTTCTGCTTTGTATTTTTTGTGTCTTAAATGATATCTGTACCTTTTATATCTCTTCCAGCAGTTACCACTTCAAAGGTATGGCAGCATTTTAATATCATGCTCTAGGTAGCATGATAAATGTGAAAGAATAGTCATCATAAATAATTTAGTAAGACTGCTGAAGCAGTGGTGTATACATATAAGTTTATTGTACCGATAAAAATTCAGTATAATTAAAACAGTGTCCTTTAACGACAGGTGCATGTAATTTCCAGGATATCTGTTGAAATGTGAAGCTATCCCAGTTTGACAAGCAATAGCTTTTAATATGGTTTCTCCCATGAATGATTTTACATTCCATCAAGCATGGTCATCCTGAAAGGGTGTCATTTTTTAAAAGCGGAATCTAAATTACATTAATCAGATGTCATTTTCCATCCTAGAGAAATTAAAGAAACCTTGCCTTCTAAAAGCAAGAGCATGTAAATTAGAATGAAAGAAGGACAACGTGTTTGTATGCATTATATCTTCCGTGAATGTCTTTCCTTTTAACTAAAGTTCTATTAGAAACCAGATTAATAAATAATGAAGGGGGGGCGAACAACATTTTAAATTGTTTTAATCACCTAACAGCTGTTTCCTCATGCTTTGTATATTCTGGTCATTGTCTGAACTTTTTCCTTCTCTAGTACCAGGAAATCAATTTGGAAAGGACAGAAGTTGAAAAGGCCTCTTGAAAAAAGGCCCACAGTACATGAAAAAAGGGACTTCAGAATGCAGTTATACATAAGAAGAGAGGGTGCTAAAACTAGGGAAGATTTATTGAAGTAATATGTTCCACATGTTATGGAGTGTACATCTGTACTTGTTGAGGTGGGCTGAGGGTCTGAGAGCAGGGTTTGGATGGAAATTAAATGACTGCCTTTCTGCATTTATCCATTTCTGATCACTTTGCAGATAGCAGCAAGCAGTCTGCTATCTGTTCTGGTCACGTTTGTTATTGCAGATTCTGTGGCATTGCCAGCTTCACAAGGGTTACATACCACAAGTGACTGAGTGTGGGTTGTTTGCCTTCCTTTCCTACCTTAACTCTGTCCTTTCCTTTATGAATGAAAGCCTTTTATTGAAATCAACAAGAAAAATGTATGCCCGGCTCAACAGACTTGTGTCTGTTCCTTTTAATAAACTACCTTATCAGGCTTTAAAACATTTTTATGACATGAAGCATTTTATAAAAGAACTATGTTAAATGCACTTGAATGGGAGAGTGTGAAATCTAGGCAAAGAAGCATCAGTGCAACAACCACCTGAGTCAGAGTGCTTGTCCCACGCTGTTTCTCTGTCTACAGTGTGAATTGCCTTAACTACCCATCAAATCTCTGGATCTGTCCAAGACCTTAACTTACTTTGTGGAATATAATAGTGGCAAAGTCCTGATGTGATACCACGTTTTGACTATTCATTTGTACTGACTGCTGTAACCCCTAGAAAGAGAACCACACTTTATACAGGAATATTTTTCATTTATAGAGAAAAGCTCTAGAACAAAGAGATGAGGGTGAAGGTTCAAGTGTAAAGTGATACTCGAACACTGTGACACGAAGTCTTTGCTTCTTGCTGTCACTGCAGGCAGAAGTGTGTGGGTGCGCACACGCACCTCTAAAATCTAAGACTATTCAGGATGTGATGTCTGCACCACTCAGATAATTACTGCCATAATGTGGGTGGATGAGATACCAAACTTGCTTCAAATCCATGAGTCTGCAGTGCTAGCAAAATCATTTACTCTTGAAATTAAGTGCAATTTTGAAGATAAACTCAGACTGTGCCCTACAGTAGCAGGCACATATGGTGCCTCAAATGAGACAAGATTTGGACCTGGTTATGGAAAAGCATATATTTGGCAATCTGCAACACAGTTCTTTTAACTCTGACTTTCACATATTAACAGACATATTCTTGATACACTGTGCTCAAAACCCTGCTTATGCCAACAGCTTAAGAACCAGGAAGAAAAGTTACCAATCTGTAGCTTCTTTACCCAAGAAGTCTTTTTAAAAAGGCATTTAATGTAAAAAAAAAAAAAAGAAAAGAAAAGTTTGGTATCAGTGGGGGTTCTTTCACTGAGAATTATTTCTTCTCACTGGTTTTCTATTTTTAAAATATCATATGAGAAATGTTAAGCAATTTTTAAGCACAACCTGAACTGCTTCTGTGAAAAAGGGGTAAGATATACTCTGCAAATATACATATAAGCAAGTAACTAATTTAGTGCATTCCATTTCTTCTGTGATGCAGCAACTTCCAATAATGTTTACACGTGCTCCCTCTGCTATTTTTTCCTTAATGGAAAAGCATCTGAATTAAACAACAAACATAAAAGTGTGTACCCTTTACTTTGCCATAGATTAATGGTCTTGCTTGGTATGTAACAGAGCATTAAGGAAGAGCAAATGGTTTATTCCTCAGATTTAATAGCATTAGTTCTGCTGTCTCCAAGGGTCAGAGATATACTATCACCACATTAATTATTAGCATTTATAGGTACTTATACTGATAATATTCAACAACTGGTATTCTGTATTCTAGCAAAGAGCTGCTCTAAGAAATTCTAATTTATTGAAAAGGCAGATAGATGTAAAAAAAAAAGTAAATTACTGGAACAAGACTAGAGCAGAAGCCATTTGAGGGAAATATTTAGAATGCAGAACAATAAACTGTACCAAAAAGAGTTTCTTGTCTTCCAGTTAAGGATTTGGGATAGGTACAGGGCTGCAGTTCGTTATATATTACCATGTGTTCATTGCCTTTTTGGCCAAAATATTTGAGCTTCTCCCATCTTTCACATGCTTTAAAACAGGCTGTTGCAAGAATACAGCTGAAGATGTGAAACTTAAGCAGGATGCTCTAGGCTGCTGGTGAGAGCACAGTTGCAAGTTCCAAGCTCTTCTACCTGTGGTCCTGTCTTTGCTTAGAAGAAAATTCTCAGATATGTTGCTGCCTGTCCCTGTCTGTTGTCATCTTTCCCCCATCTTAAGAATGTCACAGGTTGAAAGGGACCACAAAAGACCTTCTAGCCCAACTTTTTGTGGGAAAGGGAACCTAAATGAGATAACCTAGCACCCTGTCCAGTCGTGTTTTTTCCCCCACTGACTCCATTTTCAGGGTGATATGTTATCAACAGGCTCTCATTTAAGACAGACCGAGAGTCACTTGAGCAAGTCAACAAACTCCTGAATCATCCAGAAAACAAATCATTTAGATGACAAGGTAGCCATCCCCTGAATACTAATGTTTATTCTCTAAACTGCACATTCTCACGCTTACGGTGCGTGTGTCACCAAAGGAGTCTAACCTTGGCACAGTCAATAAATCATTCACAAGCTGAACAAATAGCCCTATACTACTTTGTCTTAAAAAAAACTCCTTTGGGTAAATGTTTAAAAATACATGTGTGGTGGGACCCCTGGTGGCCTAGTGGTTAGCATGCAGGACTCTCACTGCTGTGACCCAGGTTCAAATCCCAGGCCCCCCGGGCAGATGGAGCTCGTTAGCCCTGTGAGGCCATCCACTTATGAGAAGGTCATCTAAACAAACCTACGTCCTGAGGACCTCACTGCCATTGTCCAAGCTTGCTTGGCCCCGGCAGATGAACCTTAGGATTAAAGGGTGGGCTCAGTTCAGCGCAAGCTGTGTCTCACCTAAAAAATCCATTGCGCAGGCTGGAAAGGTAAAAGACCTTTCCCAAAATCTTCGTTCGCGAAGACTGGCCATTATTATTACATGTATGGTTTGCCAACATAAAGCACTGAACATAGTATCAGCAGTTAATTGTAATTTATTTCTGTTACAAAATCAAGGTGCATCTGCAGAGTTTTCTTGTGTGACTTGCACTCACAGGACCTTTATCCTTGAAACAGAAACTACTGCAACAGGGCAAGGTAACAAAGAGAAATTCCCTTTGCTGTGCACTTTGAAATGCAGCGTAAAGTCCCTTTCATTGCACAGTTCTGGTACAGGTGTAAGATCTCTGTACATATCTAATGTTTCCTTTTTTCCAAACTCCACTACCCACTACTCCAAGGAAAGAAATTTGTTGACAGTCTTAGGTTTTTTTCCCATCTCTTTCTCTACTTTAGAAGTGTTTCCTCTAACTGATAAGTTTATCACCTTTCATCTTTAAACTCCTTCCCAGCAGTGCTTGCTGCTTTGGCCATGGTGAAGCCTTCCACCTTCCCAAAATGTGACCATTGTAGTGGGAGGGTTATATACCACTACATTCCTGTCATCTTTTATATTTGGAGCTGGTTTTTATCTGTTCATAGTACTCAGTGACTTAAGGTACAAGGGTGGTACAAGCACTGATGGTTTCTGCCATCTGCAGCATTATTTTATAACTTGTTTGTATTTTTTCCAAAATCACAGCACTGAAAATGAGGCAGCTGCACCTCATTCCATTAAGCATACTTATTTTCTATTTCTTAGTTCAAATTTTCCCAAGAGATAATAAAATATCCCAAGATAATAAAATTAATGTCAAGCAAAAGCCAGCATCTATTTTCCTTAGGGCCACAGGATGTCAGAATTAGCTCTCAGCCATCCCCTTCCCATGTGCTTTTGTAGCAGCTATACAAGACCACTGGTAGTCTCCAAATTAGGACACAAAAAATGACATTCTAAAAGCCTCAATTAGTTTTAGTCTCTTGGAGTGTTAAAGGTCCAGTTTAACAGGGTCAACAGGTCAATACTCATACAGGTTTCAGTTATGAGTACATCCAAGAAAATTCTCAACATTAGTTGTTAAATAGTTTTATTTTCATTGGATCAGCATCTTGGAGAGGGGGAAAAAAATTTTTCTGTGTTTGGAAACCTGAGATTACACTCACCCCATTGCAACTCCTGCATTGTGTCTGATCTTCTGAAGCTCTAACTGCTTTAGGGATCAGAGCCACTTGAACAAAGACTAAGGCATCAGTTGATTCCCACTAACTCTGAAACACTTTCCATAGATCTGCTTTACATATCAGTCTCAGTCATACGCGAGCAATGAGGATCTTTTCTTTTTCTCTGCTCTTCAGTGGATCAAGACCCATCAGTGGGCTGGCTGGGCAGGTGTCACACAAATTGTCTTCAGTCCTAGTGAACTGACTCACACGTTGAACAGCCTGAGTCCAGGGAGTTCCTCTGGCACAATGTTCCTGAAAGGCTTCAGCTCCCCAGAAACTCTGCTATCCTGTTTGACTAGTGTTAATTAACAGAAGCCTGATGGAAATTATCTGTACTGACTTAATCCTCCATGTGGATGCCAACCACTAAGACTGCGTAATTTTGTGGAAATTAAATAGATTCCCAACCCCCCCCCCCATTATGAAATGCTTGGAGTGTGCTCTGTCTGACACTTCTTACTGACATATATAAATAGAGATATAGAGATAAATAGATATTTTTATGGAGATGTTTTATAAGTGGCCTTTACTTTGTGCATGGTAATTATTGCCAAACTTGTTATTTAGGAGATACAGAAATGGCTGGTTCTGCAGTTCAGAAAGCAATCAGCTGTCTCTATTGCTAGGGAGACTTGGGGTACAGGCTTGGATTTGGATTTTTATTATTCAATTATGATTTGCATGGTTTGGATTTGGGTTTTGTCCCAGTGTCTTTTTTTCTTTCCTCATTGGTTCTCTGGCAGGGACACACTGGGCTCAAGCAGGAACTTCTCAATCTTTGAGAGATGGATTGAAGCCATCAGTGCCATATAACACTTCAGAAACACCTGCCTTGTATAGCCCGTGATGTTGATCAGTGTGAGGTCCTCAGAACACAGCTATTGGGGTTTTCACAGCATAGTGAGATGCTCCTATTTCTCTATCTTTGCTTGACAAGATAGTAAGCTAGAAACAGTTGGTCCGTGGGTATAGCCTTGTGAGTAGAAAAAAGGATCAGCAGAGAGCAGGACACGAATGAGGGCTCAGAATTAGATTGGTATACATAGCAGCAACAAGAGACTGTGAAAATTGCTACTGAGGCAGGTCATTTTACTTCCTCTCTTCTTTTACTCCCCCTTTATTTTTTTTAAGTACTGTTTGTATGCTACGTCTGAGTAATACGTCTCTACCAGCCAGATAGCTCTCATTAACCTGGGCTGTTGGTTAGAGATAGAAATGCAATTGTCCTTTCTTACTGATCTCATTCCTGCTGCTGTGGAGTGGTCTGTACCCAGGAAAAGACCAGGGCCATTAGCTATTTGGAAAGTGAAAGCAGCCTCTCGCCCCTTCCGTCCAAACCAGGTTGAAAGCCAATCCCAGGGTTATGTGCCTACAAAGCTGGCCCAATTTCCTGGCAGGTGAACCAAGACCTTGTTTGTTTGCAGTTACTCTAGTCCACAGGTTTCTTTCTTGAGCACAATTTTCCCATGGGACACATAACCAGGATATAAGTTACCCTACTTAAACGAAAATGTGTATATTAAAAAACATCCTAATCTGAAAGTATAGTGTATCTGAGGTTCCTCTGTTATAGACACTTAGTCTACAAGATTTATGGCTACATTTGCTATGTTATGCTTGAATAAACATATAATTCATTGAAATACACAAGACTGATAAAAGTAATATGATCTCTTTAAGGAGAATAAACTGTTTGTAAATTTATAAAGAGTATAATCTGTTAGGCCTTATTTGAAGTATGTACTGTGGTTTGGTAAAAGTACAACATTAAAAGAGCCTTGCCAGATGAGGGCTGATTTTGTGTGTGTGTGTATGTGTGGTTCCTTTTGATTATTTGACATCTTCATTTATCAAAAAAAAACCCAAAACCCTACAAACTGTGTAGAAGAGCCTGAGATGAAGTGTAGAGGGCTCTTCATATTTCTTTGTACAGTGACTCCAGGGAGGGGACAGGTGAATCTGTTCTTCTGAATAATTTGGATCCAGTTTTGTTTGGAAACAAAAGTGGTTGGTAGCACTACTGACTGGCTGGAGATTTTTTAAAGAAGATTTCATAAAATTAGTAGTAAGAAGTCAGAATAATGCTATTAATGCACATACAAATATTGTTCATATAATGGGAGAAAAGATCTAGGGAAGCTTTAGGCCCCTTCAGAGCAAGAGTTGGTGTGCCACAGGCTGCACACCCATGGCTCTTTCCCCACACACCCTGTACACATCTTTCCTGTTCGGGTGGAGCATATCCACACCTGCCCAAGACATACCTTGTGCATTTGAATAACTAGTATTGCTCATGAAGCTACTCATTAGAGGAACAGACATCCAAGCCCTGCAGCCCTTCTCCTGCCTGGCCCCATGCAGACCAGCAACAGCTTTGAGCACACAGTGGGCTAGTACTCCTGCTTCTCCTGCCAGTTCTCCCTCTGCATGCAGCCCAGCTGACACCTGTGGGTACTGAAGACATACCAGTACTTCCCATGGAACAGAAAACCATGTTATTGTACTAATAAAGCACTGGGTGCTTGCACTGATGGATTGCTGCCTCTTTGTGCAAGGTTTTGGGTTTTCCTAGTGAAAGACCTCAGCTGGCTAGACAGGCCTGGATAGATGGGCCGAATCCAACGGCATGAGGTTCAACAAAACCAGGTACAGGGTCCTGTACTTTGACCCCAACAACCCCATGCAGCACTACAGGTTGGGGACAGTGCCTGGAAAGTGGCCAGGCAGAAAGGGACCTGGATTGACATGAGTCAGCAATGTGCCCCAGTGGCCAAAAAGGCCAACAGCATCCTGGCCTCTATCAGGAATAGTGTGGCCAGCAGGACCAGGGAAGTGATTCCTCCCCTTTACTCAGCACTGGTTAGGTCACACCTCGAGTACTGTCTCCAGTTCAGGGCCCCTCAATTTAGGAAGGACACTGAGGTGCTGGAGAGTGTCCAAATAAGGGCAATGAAGCTGGTGAAGGGACTGGAGCACAGACCCTATGAGGAGAGGCTGAGGGAGCTGGGGTTGTTTAGCCTAGAGAAGGGGTCTGTCTCAGGGGAGACCTCATCACTCTCTACAACTACCTGAAAAGAGGCTGTAGTCAGATGGGGGTCGGTCTCTTCTCCCAGGCAACTAGTGACAGGACAAGAAGACACAGTCTTAAGTTGCACTCGAGGAGGTTTAGATTGGATATTAGGAAAAAATTCTTCACAGAAAGAGTGATTTGGCATTGGAATGGGCTGCCCAGGGAGGAGGTGGAGTCACTGTCCCTCGAAGTGTTTAAGAAAAGACTGAATGTGGCACTTAGTGCCATGCTCTAGTTGATAAGGTGGTGATAGGTCAGAGATTGGACTCAATGATCTCAGAGGTCTTTTTCAACCTAGTTGAAGCTTCTGTGGCTCCTTATTGCAGGCAACTCTTCCTTCCTCACACCACTATGTGAGCCCTTCCCTGAAACTCAGCAAGAGGAAAAAGATCTGGCTTGGGATTTGAGGGGAAAGGGATTCTCATTTCTGACAACCCTCTGGTTTGTTAGTGGAATCTCAGGATCTGCCTTCAGCCTTTGAGTGATGTAGCCCAGAGGTAGGTCAGATCAAAGATGCATCTCATGTCATAGACTGGTTTTGTCATGCCTAAACGGAGATGTCTAGGTACAGTGATAACAAGGTAAGTCCATAGCAGAGTGTACTTGTACTACTTCCTCAGAAGAGCCTCTCAGCTGTCAACCATGTGCAATTAAAGGACTTTTTGGGCCAGAGGTGTTTTTATATGTTTAGCTATCTCTTTCATCCACATTTCCGATGTGCTTGTGCAGAGCAAATGGGATCTCCTCACAACTGTAGTCCTTTCAAAATAATGAATTGCTGTGCCATTCAATTTTTAAAAACCAGTCAGCAATGGGGCAAGAAGGGGATTTTTTTCTTTATCTCTGCTTGTTAATGAAACAACCTCACCATGCCTTAAAGCAGAGATGGAAAAGAAATCTCTCAAATCCAATTTGTGTCCTGCACAGTTCCAATTACATCTCTACACATGCCCATAAAGATCACCAAATTTTATGATGCTACGCTGAGGACAGACTGCATAGCCTTGATACCCACATAAATCTGCAACCCTGTGTGATTTGACTTCTGACTGATACTTCCCGCCACCACCTAACAAGATGTCCTGGTTAGAACGGCTGGGACCAATTCATCCCTGGATGGGTGT